>NC_055977.1:9255278-9330278 GCF_018492685.1 Alosa sapidissima | reverse complement strand
ATGCACATGAACACAAGACAAAGACTAAGCTCCACTTGCTGTCCTCCTCTGATCCACTTACTCTCCTCCACCCCTCTCTCATCTTCCCGTTGCTCCCAGGCTAATTTGAGTAACGTTAGTATTAGCGTTTGTCTTTTAAGTGCCTCTCCCTCTTTCTCTCTCGCTCTCTCTCACTCTCTCTCGTCGCTGAGTGCTTTCTCTGGGCCTCTCCTCGTCTCATTAAGTCTCCTCTCCGCTTCCTCTCTCCACCTTTTCTCTGAAGGGGGGATCGATTCCACCATGTTTCCACAGGAACAGAGTTGGAGACAGAAACGGAGATAGGTTCCATTTAAGCCATTCACAGTGAGGAAAAGAGAGAGAGAGAGGGAGGGAGAGAGGGAGGTAGAGAAAGAGAGATAATGTCTGAGTAATTTACTGTCCATACTTAAAGGCCAATGGATCCTCTCTCAGCAGAGCAGAGGTTATGGGCTATAAAGTGTGTTGGGTTTCTGTCTGGACTAAAAAAGCAACTGGATCCAGTATCAGCAGAGATTATGGGATGTAATATATCGTAACACCCCCAATTATCACTACTTTTGTTCAGAAATTCTAAAACAACGATGTTTTTTAACACTTCAAAATAACATTTACTAAATGAACTTACATTTCTAGTTCAGTAGCCATAGATGTGTAGATTTGAACAAAATCTGGTTTGGTTCTTAACGGGAGCATTTACTGCCTGAAATATCCGATTTTGTTTATAGTGCTGGCGTGATGGGTCACCTATTTACACCGTTTCAACGGCACATGAACGGTTAGACCGAGAATTCTCGTCATGAAATTAAAATTCCACTGGAGCTCCAAGCGGTTGTGTACACGCAGCCTTACAACACTGTCTACAGCTCTTTGAGTCACGGTAAAATGTCATTTTTGGTACATAGCTAATGTAGATACACCTATGGTGTGGGTGGTTGCGTTTCTTTAGGAGTCCGCTGTCTTGGTTTGTATAGAAATGGATATTAAGTGACACATACACGCAAGACGGTGGAAATACGGGACCGACGGTAATAGGGGGAGTTCCGATAGGTGTGTTGTATTGCTGCTGAATGCTTCTCTACTCTATTCTACTGCCTTTTGTATATTCTTGTATTTTGTATATTATGTTAATATGTTGATATGTATCTACATGTATATTGTTGTCTATATTGTACAGTATGTGTCTTTTTTACTATTGTCTATTGAATGTTTTACTTCTACATGTCTATTTGTACTACTAAATGTCTATTTGTACTACTACATGTCTATTTGTACTACTAAATGTCTATTGAATATACAGAGAGTTTAACACCTACCGAAGTAAAATTCCTTGTATATGTAAGTATGCCAATAAAAACTGATTCTGATTCCGATTCTTTGAGGGCCATGTCGGAGGTCTTCATGTCACGTCCTCAACTCCATGAACGTTCGCCAGTGTTTGTCAAACTTGAACACACCTCTGATTTAGCCTGTGATCATGTACTTGTATGCTGCTCACTGAATGACAGTGTCTTTATCATTATGTCTTCATCATTGCTCAGCATGTGCACAGGAAGAGGTCTCCTCGGGCTACCAAAGCTGAGTCTGTTATTTTTTGTTTGTTTGTTTAGTTTCTTCGGGGATTATCTTCTCACCCTTCACTGCTCTATTGCGCTGGTCTCACACGCACACACAGGCACGCACACACACACACACACACACACACACACACGCACGCACACGCACACACACACACACACACACACACATACCATCTGTCCATCCTGTTTGTGTGCTTGTGTCATTAGACAGTGTGAATGTCTCTGCTCTTTCAGATAACACAGAGTTATGACGGATTATAGTACACACAACTCACACACACAAACACACATACATGCACACACACACATACACACACACATACACACAAAATTGTATCTTCAATTGGCCTGCAACAATATCTGTGCAGTAGCCATGCAGATGCTAATGCTGAAGTACAGTGAGAGTGTTCATCTGTGTAAATATGACGTCTACAATGACTCTATATGCAACAGTCTACATTAACTCCCTGCAACGGCCTGATACATTATTCATGCACCACCTCATGAATGATTAAAACAGGAGACGTCCCTCCTCTGTGCTTGTGGCCCAGTGGTCATAATGGTCTTCAAGTCTGTTATCAGCCTCATATTACAGCCATACTGTAAGCTCTTTCTCTCCTTCTCTCTCTACCACCCCTCTATCTATCTCTCTCCCTCTCTCTCTACCCCCCTCTCTCTACCCCCTCTCTATATATATATCTCTCTCCCCCTCTCTCTCCCTCTTTCTCTACCCCCCTCTATCTCTCTCTTCCTCTCTTTCCACCCCCTCTCTATCTGTCTCTCTCTCCCTCTCTCTCTTAATCCCTCCTCTCTATCTATCTATCTATCTACTGTATCTATCTATCTATCTATCTATCTATCTATCTATCTCCCTCTACCCCCTCTCTATCTATCTCCCTCTCTCTCTCCTCTCTCCTTTTCTCTCTATCTGTACCCTCGCCTCTATCTCTCAAATTCAAATTCAAATTCAATACATTTCATAGCCATGACTGTAAAAGTTGCAATATTGCCAAAGTATGATGAAAATATCAAAACAAGAAAAATATTTGACATGGAGTAGGGTACGTATTAAAATAAAGTAAGTAATGCATCCCCCCCTCTCTCTCTCTCCCCCCATCTCTGTCTCTCTCCTCTCTCTCATCAGAATCAAGTTTTATTGAGGTTTTCTTTAAGCTACCCCCCTCTTAATCATCTTATATGTTCTCCCTCTCTCTCTCTCTCTCTCTCTCTCTCTCTCTCTCTCTCTCTTCCTTGAAGCCGTGACTACTAAATCTGCCAAAATAATACATGATGGAAACCTCGGTGCTGATAGTTCTGCCTTCATGTTTTCCTTATGAGCCCCTTTATGTTTCATCTCTGACGCTCTCTGATACTTTTTCCCTTTTTTATTTTTACAACTTCTCCATCTCTATTCTTTATTCTTTTTATCAGTATCGGTATCGGTGTTCACCAACATTACCATTTGCTTCTCCTTGATCTCTGGCAATGTCCTCGTTTCCCCCTCAAATATTTATTCCACACCACACTTTCCACTCGATCAGATCTCTCTTTCAACTTGTTTGCGTACACACAAACACACAAACACACACATGCACAGATGCATACACCCACACACACAGACACACAAAGATACCTACACTCCCACATCCCACGTGCTTCGCATGCTGAACATTCCTGCACATACCTGAACATTCCTCTTGGTGATTGGCTGGTTGATATGCACGCGTCCAGTGCTGGGGTCCACGCCGGTCAAGGGAACGACGGCCTCCCCAATGATGTCGTCGCGGGCAAAGCGGTCGAAGCTGAGCACCAGGAAGTGCAGCGTGAGCTCGGACAGGGTGCTGTAGGACACGCCGTAGAAGGTGAAGGTCTCGTCGAACACGGGTTCCAGCGTCTTCCGCAGCACGCGGGTCTTCACGCGATGCTTCTTCTCCGGCAGTATGGTCATCTTCACGTAGGGGTCCGAACTACCCGCCTGCTCGTCCACTGCCGGCAGGCCCTGCGCGCTCATGATGGTCACCACCAGCGCCTTCTTGGGGAAGTTGTAGTCCACGGCCAGACTGAGCGTGCCCAGATTCAGGGCGGCCGTGCAGTGGGGCGAGGCCGACTTACTGGCCGGCTCGCTGCCACTGCTGCCACCGCTGCCACCGCTGCCACCGCTCGAGCTCTCCAGGCAGCAGTAGTCAGCGCGGATGGGCAGTGCCCGCTCCAGTCTGGGCACGCCACAAGGGGGCACCAGCGGGTTCATTTGCAGGTGCGCCCCCCCGCCGAGGAAGCCGCCCTCGGGATCGGCGTCCACCATCACGTTTCCACGGCCGCGCCCACATTCGCCACCGCCGCCACCGCCGAAGCTGTAGCGCCAGTCGCGCAACGACGACGTCAGAGACGATGTGGCCGACGAGGAGGCCGAGGAGGACGATGACGAGGGCCCGCTGTTGCCGTGGCGACGGCCCACGCGGACGATCTTCTTGCTGCCACTGAGGGACTCGGGGTAGATGCTGATGCCCTTGAGCATATGGATGAACTTATAGGGGGGGTCCACGGGGGGGTCGTACGGCCCGCTGTTCAGCTTGTAGACCCCTGTCATTCGCCGGTAGCGACGCTGGCAGCAGGTCCACAGGAACACGGCGACCGTCACCGAGACGACCAGCACCCCGGCACCTAGGAAGCCTGCCAACACCGGCGAGACATCTGAGAGAGTTACAGAGAGAGAGAGAGAGAGAGAGAGAGAGAGAGGGATGAAATGAGAAAGAGAGAGAGAAAGAAAGGAAGAATACAGGATCGTGATGAGAGGAAGCACTAAAGATAGCAAAGGACTCTGGGATGGATCCAGGCTCAGAACTGAATGCCAGACCTGCTGGATCCATACAACAGGCAGCCAACAGAACCTGCCCAAACTCTGAATCTAGCATTATACAACGATCTACAAAATCCAATAACATCCGTCTGAAAACATCCTTTCCAAGAACCAAACAACACCTTGATAACCATGGAGACAAGACAGGAAGAGGTCATTTAGGGCAGTGGGCATGGGGATATTGTTGTCCTTATGTGTACAAGACTGTTCTCTCAAAATAGGCAAATATGGAAATATAGGTGACAGGGGGTGAGAAGGTGTTTGACAGAGTGAACCCATAGAGAGACAGACAGACAGCAACACAAGGCTATGTGAGACAGACAGGGGATGAGACAGCTGTTGAAAGCAGAGATCAGTTGCAGCCCTAGAGTCCTAGATGAATGTTTGCGTGTGTGTATTTTAGTGTGCGTGTGTGTGTGTCTGTGAGAGAGGAAGTGTCATGAAGGCGTCGGCTGGGACACAACCACAGTGACCTGGTTAAGAGGTGAACGCCTGGCCCAGTTAGCGGCTAGCAGTTAGCGGTGAGGGGGAGGCGGTTCGGCAGTACGGCAGGTGCTGGGTGTGCAGACTTTGATTTGGATCAGGCCTGTGGACAGGAGACTTCAGTTTGGATCAACATCTTCCAGCCACGCCTGCACGGTGCACACACCACACAGCAGGGCTGTACTACAAAGTGAGGTAACTGGCTAACTGGCTAATCCAGGTAACTTTGTGAGTGACCGCTCGTGACCCAGTTAGCAGCTAGCGGTTAGCAGTGAGGAGGATGCGGTAATGCCTGCTTTGACTTCAGTTTGGATCAACATCTTCCAGCCACACCTGCATGGTGCACACACCACACAGCAGGGCTGTAGGGGAGACCGGGTATGGTTGTAACATGGGGAGAGTTGTAACATCACCAATTCCACCAATCAGGGATAAGATATGAGCCATGTGACAGTTTCTGACTGCTCAGACTTCCTTAACGATCACACATGGACATTTTCAAGTTGTTAGTGCCATTTATCCCGGAGTAAGGAGAAAAATTCAACATCTGAGGTAAGAAAGTAACTTTTTTTTTTTTTTAATTATTTTTTCTAGTGCTTTTACCATTGTAGATACAGTTGTATGAGTTACATCAGGTCAAACTATAGTTTCTCTAGTAAAGAATGGTGTAGCTCTCTCTTGCTAATGTCAAAGCACCATGCTAATACAGCTAGCTAAACAATGGATGACAGTGGTGGGGTAGGTTGTAACACAATTTTTGAATATGTTACAACCTGTGGAATGGGGCTAGTAGACCCATTTAATGTCTGTTTAATTTCATCTTTGTGTGTGTGACTGTTCAGCCCTCTCTCTCTTTCCATGAGAGACACAAATACATACACACACAAAAGTATAAACGCTGTGGTTTTTATATTTAGTTTAAAACGTTAATATGATCTTCATTCTCTATGTGAAGAACGGATTGTATGGTATACAATATGTTGGTGAATCTATTTTCACACCTTGTGTACCCTGTTTATGCAATAAATCAGTATATCAAATGGAATTCCATTGTTTTTCTGCATTTTTTTGTACCTGTTACAATCTACCCCAATAGGTGTTACAATCTACCCCAGTAGTGGGGTAGGTTGTAACAAAGGTACACACTGTATTTGTCATAATCTCACAAATTCTGTAATATAGTTGAAGAGATTTAAATGGTTGCCACTTGTAGTAGACAAATGTGGTTACTTTGCCAAAAAGTTCCAGAACTGTAGCTTTAAAAGAAATGGTAGTTTTAGGTGCTGAAGAAAAATGTGTTACAACCATACCCGGTCTCCCCTACTACAAAGTGAGGTAACTGGCTAACTGGCTAATCCAGGTAACTTTGTGAGTGACCGCTCGTGACCCAGTTAGCAGCTAGCGGTTAGCAGTGAGGAGGATGCGGTAATGCCTGCTTTGACTTCAGTTTGGATCAGGGTTGTATACTGGACACATCAGTTCGGATCAACTTCTTCTTCCCTTTCTGCACACCGCAGGTGACCCAGTACCTCAACTGCTACAGCAAGAGCCTGATACGCCAAGGGAGACCGAACAACATGTCTGTGTATCTGATATAAATAAACATTGATGGGGAAATGTAGGGCAGGGCTAAATGTTGTTGTTGTTGCTGCTGCTGTGGTTGTTGTTGTTAAACCACATGGCTACATGCTGCCCAAAGCTAAACAAATATACGAAAACAAAGCAGCTGTAATTTGGTTGTGTGACTGCTCATGCGATACTGACGATCAGCTGGCTAACAAAAGGCCCATAGCCGCTAACTCTGTGAGGGCTCAGGCCCATATCTGGCCCAGATAGGGAATGACCCCATTTCCATTTGTATTTAAAATGCGTCTTGGGTGATCTGATCCCAAGTGGTCAGTTGTAAATACAAATGTAAATAATCGCCAAGACGCAATGTGATCCGATCACTCAAACCCTCTGCTGAGGTGGTCTGAGATGCACTTGACCTCATATCTTTTGTAGTGTAAACGCAAAAGCATTGTGATGCGTCCCGGACAGTGGGAGTTCTAATAAATGTGACGTTGGCAATAGCAGAATCCAAACAGAAGTGGTCAGCAACGTCTCTGGATGTGACTCTGAATTGAATATGGATCTGGCTCTGATATGGTGCCGATACGGCTCTGATCCTATGAGACTGGAAGCGTCGAGATATGGTGCTGATACGGCTCTGATCCTATGAGACTGGGCTCCGTGCTCACAGTGCGCTTTTTGTGTGTGTGTGTGTGTGTGTGTGTGTGTGTGTGTGTGTGTGTGTGTGTGTGTGTGTATTATTTTTTACCTCTAACTCACTGAGGGTAATAATTGTGGACTGACGCTATGTCGTATGTTTCTGTTAACATAGCACCTAATAAAGCACCTAACTAACATTTCCTGAACCCACTGCCCATCTCTCTCTCTCTCTCTCACACTCATTTCCTTTCCTGTTTTTATCAGGACATAATAACTTCATAAAGATGAAGAGAGACCCTGTGCCAAACATCCAGAGACAGGCTGGCTGGGGACACAGCTCTGCCAGAGCAGGTGGTGTCGGGTGAAAGAAGAAGATGCTGATTGAAATGCAGAATTGAAATTCAGGAACCGAGAAGAGATGCAACTCGAGTTGAAAGCAGCTTAAGATCACCAAGGGAAACTGATTTATGCATTCAGATGTGACTGAAGTCGAGAGAAGCTCCAGATCACTGAGGGAAACTTGATTTATTCAGGCTATAGGGCCAATTAAGAGGAAACCAGCCTCCGGAACCCTGCTGATGTGGTACCATGACCAGTGCTACACGACTGGTCTGTGTGATCTCCAAGCATCACTGAGCTGTCTAGTACTGTACAGTGGAACCGCACAAGGATCTTAGCCTGCTTAGTCCAGAGTGGAATCACTGGAGGCAGGGCTTAAAGCAAGGAGCATGTCTGTGCCTGAAGTTATCAGACACTTCTGTAGTTGTTATCGATAAAAATTATCTATTTTCAAATCTTAAACAGCCTGGCCCACGTCTGAAATCAGACACAGTGCCTGAGAGCTTTAGGTCCCGTGGGGGGCCGTAGACAGTTGAGCTGTCCGTGTGTTTGTTCTGCACTGTCTCATCTTCTATCGTCTAATGAGTCTAAGAGGTCAGGCTCAGCACCGAGGAGCAGGGAGGCTGACACTTCTGCGTTTGTCAGAGAAAAGAGGAGCGACAAAGGGTCCCCTCATTTTAACCGATGGGCAAAATGCAAAACTTTAATGTCTAATCTTAGCTCATTTAATAACCGAAGCAAAATCAATCTGCTAATTTAATACCATGAACAAGACCCTAAGGGAATGATAGGGAAGAGGAAATGAGAGGGAGTGTTTGTATTTACATTCCCTCACATTACCTTTGTGTTCCCTCATAATAGCTTACAGTCAAAGCTTTTGCAAAGTCAAAAGTGTTGAGAGGGAATGCAAATGTGCTGTATGTTAAAGGCACCCTTAACAAGGCAACCTACCTGAAACTAGAACGTTGCTAGGTAGGCAATCGTCTACAGAGGGCCGCTCAGACAACGGCAGAAGTGCTGTACGTCATGTTATGAGGTATTATCGTGTTCCCTTGACTAGGTCCAATGTGTGATGGGAAATGGGTGAGACAAGGTGCAAAAAAAAAAGATACAAAGCTCCATTTATGCCTGCGTGAATACACACATCAGGAGGAGGTAATTGATGTAATCAACTTATCGGTATTAACTATTCATGCTAGGCATTGGTGCAAGTTGCCTAGTTGATTACATGTTTTGTCAACTGTTATATGTTCCGTTATTGCATGTCTCATGTTTGTTATGTACACAAATTGCCCATCTGGGACAAATAATAAATTGAATTGGACTGGGATAGATATGTAGGGAAGAGGGGCGAGAGAGAGTGTGAGACAGACAGAATGTGGCACAGAGTGTCTCATTCTCTCCTCTATCCTTTAATGAACCCCAGAGATTGGCACAGATGAACAGGGCTGACATTTCAGTGTTGTTGGGACAAAAAATCGCAGAACTCCTCAGATAGCAGCGGCTGAAAATAACAACCTTAATTGGGTTTGACAGACGGAGGAGTGCTGTTGGAGACACACACACACACACACACACACACACACACACACAAACTCTCTCTCTCTCTCTCTCTCTCTCTCTCTCTCTCTCTCTCTCTCTCTCTCTCTCTCTCTCACACACACACACACACACACCAGATATCTCTACTGCCCGTAAGGATTGTCCTCAGGAACACTCACAACACTCACCATTTCTCCTGAAAACACTGGTCACACACACATACAGTACACACACATATATTACCTATATGTAACATAGGGAATAGAGCTAATATATGTTTTATGACCATTATTATACCATCACCCTGATTTAATCTTTTTGTTTGCCTTTGTAATTTGACTTTTATATCAAATACAATATATTGGTATTAATATAATTTAGTATCATTTATTACAATTACTCCTTTCCTTCTCTGTCTCTCTGCAAACAAGCCTCTGGTGAGTCTGAATGAGGTTATCTTTTGGAATCTAGCAGTGTGTACAGGGACGCCAGCTTGCTTTGTGTGTTTGGCTCATGGAGAATCTAATTTTCTCCTGACTGACTCTGTGAATCACATCTCTGTGAATACTCTCTCTTTCGCTGTCCCTATGTCTCTTTCTCTCTCTCTCACTCTCTCTCTCTCTCTCTCTCTCTCTCTCTTCCTCCGCATCCAATCAACTGTGTCTGTGACGGGGCGTTAGTTACCACAGCTACTGATCTCTCTTTCTCTCCTCTCCTTTCTGTAATCCCTCCTCTCATCTCTCCTTCCTGATTCTCCTCTCTTTCTTTCCATCCCTCTCTTCTCCAGTAATCTCTGTCAGTTTATCTCACGGCTGTGCTTGTTGTTTGTGCCTTCGTCTCTCTTTCTCTCTCTCTTCTTTCACTCTCTCTCCTTCTCTCTCTCCCTCTTGCTGTTTCTACGTTCCCTTTCTCCCTCTCCCTCGTTGGCCTGTGCCGGCCCCCGGAGTGGGGTCTCCGTGGCAACGCTGAGGCCCATCTCGGGCCCTGCCAGCCGAGCCTGATTGGAATTCTGCGTCAGGCCTCGGAATCCTGGGCTTCAGATGAGAACAGGATGTCTTCTAGAATGGCCACACACACACACACACACACACACACACACACACACAAGTGGCTCTTTAAAAGCCGGCCAGAGATCCGCAATCCCTCTCACCGGGTCAAGAATGAGGGGATAGCCAGTCCACAGACACACACACACACACACACACACACATACAAGTCAGACAAGCTTGATAAACACCACAAAGACGTGATGCCCTTCAGAGGAAAGCAACAGAGCTGCTTGAGAAAGAACGTAGTTTAACTCTTAATCTGTGTGCATGAAAGCAGTATTCATGTATTGATGCTGCAGTGAGTTGAGAGATGACTGTCTCCTCCCTGTTGCCCCTCAGAGAGAGAGAGAGAGAGGAGAGAGAGAGAGAGAGAGAGAGAGAGAGAGGAGAGAGAGAACTGAGGTGAGCTGAGCGAAGAGGAGAGGAGAGCCCGACTGCACTGCACTTCACTGCACTGCGATGTGATGTGATGCATCATCCTCCATGAGCATGCCCATAATGTGCTTCACTTCCTACCTGAGCACAGCAGTACAACCGTACAGGCAGGAAGGGAGGCTGGTGGGATGGCAGACGGGCGGGGGGGGGGTCTGTGGGATGGATGACAGCGGCGCACAGCCGGTGATTCAAGCCATTCATCCACTCGGCCACAAACACAGCCTGGACGCGATGAAAGCCAGCATGGCCATAAATACCCACTTGTATAGGCGGAAATATCTCTGACATTTAATCATACTAGAGATCGTTTGGCTAAAATATTGTGGTGCTTTCTCTCTCTCTCTCTCTCTCTCCCTCATACTCCCCCTCTCTCTTTCTTTATCTTTCTCATTCACATTCTCTATTTCCTTCCATCTCCAACTTCCTTTTTCTCCCTCTCCATATTTCTCCCTCTCCATCTCTCTCCCTCTCTCTCTTCTCTCCATCTCTCTCTCTCTTCTCTCCATCTCTCTCCCTCTCTCTCTCTTCTCTCCATCTCTCTCTCTCTTCTCTCCATCTCTCTCCCTCTCTCTCTCTTCTCTCCATCTCTCTCTCTCTCTTCTCTCCATCTCTCTCCCTCTCTGTATTGATGACCTTCCTCATGTCGAGAGTTAAGGGCACTGGAGCTGCAGTGCTGATGAAAGCCACGTGAAAGAGAAACAGAAGATATCGCATAAATCCCTGTGTCTCTGTGTGTGAGAGAGAGAGAGAGAGAGAGAGAGAAAGAGAAAGTACAGTAGATAGGAATAGGGTGTATTCAATGTACAACATAATGATCACAACCATAATGAGGTCTCAGTAGTTCTGGCTGCCTGTCTCTCTCTCTCTCTTACACATACACACACACACACATGTACACACACATGCCCACACACACACACACACACACACACACACACACACCCTCACACACATACACACTCTCTCTCTCTCTCTCTCTCTCTCTCTCTCTCTCTCTCTCTCTCTCTCTCTTGTCTCCATGCCCACACTTGTTGTATAGATGTTCTCTGCCAAACTTCCCTCTTCCTGCACCTAATCCAACTCTCTGCTGCGTGCGTGTCATGGTGAGTGTGTGTATGCTTGTGTGTGTGTGTGTGTGTGTGTGTGTGTGTGTGTGTGTGTGTGTTGTGTGCGTGTACTGAGAGCCTCAGGTGACATCTACAGCTGCCAGCACATCACTAGATAATTGGAAGCACCCCATACATGAGACTAAAAATAAAAAATAGACATTTGGCTATTTTTATTAAAAAATAAAATATATATACTTTAATATAAAATATTGTCTGAGACACTGTGCACAGTGAATATTCCTGGTATAATTTAACTAACTATAATACAAGCTTGTTATGATTTGGCTTCTGCTACTACACCAGCCAGCAAACTCAGTGGCACACCCTCACACACACACACACACACACACACACACACACACACACACACACACACACACACACACACACACACACACATGCGGTGCATTGGCAGGTTATTTTAGTTCAATAAGAAATCTTACAAGACACACCCAGATTGTGCATGATGCATAGTAAGTCTCTCTCTCTCCTTCAGCAAGATCACACGGAAAATGGTGTATGTGTGTGTGTCTGTGTCTGTGTGAGTATGTGTGTGTGTCTGTGTGAGTATGTGTGTGTGTGTGGAAGAGAAAGACAGACAGAGAAAGAGCGAGATGAAGAAAGAGAAAGAAGATGATGGGGAAAAGAGACGTGTAGAGGTGTGTAAATGGAAAGGTTTGGTAATGCAGTCTGAAAGCCTCAGTAGCCCCCACCCTCTAGTGCTCAGTCATCCAAGGACGCTGCTCGCTATCCCATGAAGCCGAGCGGTGCGCCCCACGGCCGTGGCGTTTGTGATGCATTTCACAAAACCGCAACACCGCTCGCTTTCTCTAGTGTTGAAGCCGAACGTGACTCACGTAGCCTCTGGTTATCTCGCTGCCTTTCTTTTCTTTCTTTTCTTTTTCTCTTTCTGTCTTTTTTGTTGTTGTTTTTTTTCTCTTTCTTTCCGTCCATGTTGTTTTTCCTTTCTGTCCTCAAGATACTCCAAAACCCCCACCCCCCTTGAGCTGGTCCCTGGATCCCTGGGGCCACTAAGAGGCAGATGATGTCACTTTTTTTTTGGAGGATGCTTGTTCTGAAGCCAGCTGCTCCCGTCGCTTGGCAACGAACCCTCCATCGGGGAGACAAGGAAAGAGAGAGAGAGAGAGGAGGGAGAAGGGAGACAGAGAGAGAGAGAGAGAGAGAGAGAGAGAGAGAGAGAAGGAGAGATAGAGACAAGCAGAGAGAGTAACAAATCAAAACAAAGTAACCACAGATGATGACCAGAGAGAACCCATAATCACACATTCAGCTGGAGTTGGTGTCTGACAGATGACCTCACTGTCATCTTCCTCTTGACCTGGGGGACGGACCCCACCCTAATCTGGTCCAAACCTGGACCTGAACCAGTCCAGTCAGCAGGCTTGTGGGCCACCAATGAGTGCACTCAACTGTCCTCTAGGTAATTGGCCCATTAATTATCCATGCCAGTCCCAATCTGGGGGGTGTCCACAAGGGCACTTCTCTAGTGGCGCAGGTAACGACATGGTGAATAAATAATTCAGCTTCAATTGTGTGCAGAGGGGTTTATTCAGACCCACCATCAGTTAACAGCATTGCCTACACAACCACGAGCTCTGCCAGTCATCAAGGCATCACTGCCTTTTAAACAATGTCATGATATGCTCACAAAGTGCCAGCAGAGTGTGTGTGTGTGTGTGTGTGTGTGTGTGTGTGTGTGTGTGTGTGTGTTAGTGTGTGTTAAATGTGTGTGAATGGTGAATGTGGTGTGTGTGTATTAGTGTGTGTGTGTGTGTGTGTGTGTGTGTGTGTGCTAGTGCGTGGTAAATGTGTGTGTGTGCTTGAGAGCGGATGTGATAAATAAGCTAAATTACACTCCTCATCAGTGAGCAATGACGCTTTTGTCTGATTAATGGAGGAAAAGAAGGATGAGAGTGTGTGGGTGAGAAGAGGGAGGAGGAGGAAAGATGAGAGGAAAGGGAGGAGGAGAGGAGAGGGAGTAGGAGAGGAGAGAGGAGAGGGAGGAGGAGAGGAGAGAGGAGAGGGAGGAGGAGAGGAGAGGAGAGAGGAGAGGGAGGAGGAGAGGGAGGAAGAGGAAAGATGAGAGGAGAGGGAGAAGGAGAGGAGAGAGGAGGAGAGGAGAGGGAGGAGGAGAGGAGAGAGGAGGGGAGATGACAGAAAGAGTAGAAGAAAAGAGAAGAATAGACAGAATGGGCAGAGGAGAAGTAAAGACAACAGAGTAGAGGAAAAGAGAGGAGGGGAAGAAGCAAAGGATGAGGAGAGACAAGAGGAGAGAGTGAGAGGACGGGAAGGCGCTAAAAGAAAGAAAGAGAGCTGATGGGAGGATGAAAGAAGAGAATAAAAAGGATAAATGGGTGACGCATCATCACAATAAGAGCGTGGGCTTTGGTGTTTGTTTGGAGTGATCCGAGTTACGTCAGAACCCAAACAGCTCTAAGACGGAACTCAGAACCCAGCCGTCAGAACCCAAACAGCTCTAAGACGGAACTCAGAACCCAGCCGTCAGAACCCAAACAGCTCTAAGACGGAACTCAGAACCCAGCCGGTTTCCAGAAACACACTCCCGCCATCAGGCTTTATTCAAGCAGTCGGAATCAACACTCAAATCTCCTAAATTGAGGAGAGAGTTTTATTAAAGACGCTCTGAAGCCCTTCGCTAGCCTGCCTAATCCACCACAAGTGGTCCGTTCATCAGAGAGAACCAGCCACAATCACCACGGGATAAAAGGGTGTGTCTGTTCAGTATATATCAGATATATTCAGGAATTCAGGAATTAATTCAGGTTTCAGAAGCATTTCATGTTTCCAAATTCTATTTGCCAGAATATTTCTATTTGGCCAAATACTGAAGGTAGCAAAAGCTCCTAGAAAAGCATCATTGCCATACACCCACCCACCCACACACAAACACACACACACACGTTATTCACACATACACACACACGCACACACACATATACACACACACACTTATACACACACACACATTCGTTATTCACACATATACACACACACACACACACACACACACACACACACACACACACACACATCGTCGTTCCTTCTGCATGTCCCATTGTGGCCGCGTGTGCTGCGGGGGAAGTGGTCTTTGTCTCTCCGCCCCGCGGTGCGAGGAGACGTATGGTGACAGCAGATATCTTGTTCCGGTGGGGACACAGCGCCGTATTTCACACGGGCACAGAGAGGGGCCTGTCACCCCGCACAGACCACGCGCCAACCAACACATAAATCAGCCCGTTGTTCCGCAGCCACCAGCACTGCTGTTGCTGCAGGGCGGGCACGCACACACATACACACACACGCGCGCGCGCACACATATACATACGCACAAACACATACACACACACACAAACACCACTACAGACAGCGATGGCCTCAAGAGCATGCTCCTCCATACATACACACGCACACACACACCCTACATACGGATTCGAATGCCATCATTTGCACTGAAATTCCCAACAACAATATACTTATAATATGAAAACGGCTGGTACTTGAATGGCTGTGTACTTCGAGATGCATATGTGACATAAGACATATTCACATTTACACTTCCAACATGCCACCATCATTGGCCAGAGGCACTCATCAAAGTTGACATTTGTACTAGCCAATGACTGTATACATACAGTATATTGTAAGTAATAAGTATATTGTAAAGTATAAGTATATATACTCTTTTGATCCCGTGAGGGAAAATTGGTCTCTGCATTTATCCCAATCCGTGAATTAGTGAAACACACTCAGCACACAGTGAGGTGAAGCACACACTAATCCCGGCGCAGTGAGCTGCCTGCAAAAACAGTGGCGCTCGGGGAACAGTGATGGGTAAGGTGCCTTGCTCAAGGGCACTTCAGCTGTGCCTACTGGTCGGGGTTCGAACCGGCAACCCTCCGGTTACAAGTGCGAAGCGCTAACCAGTAGGCCACGGCTGCCCCTAGGCTACTGTGAGAACTCAATGTCTCAAAGATTCAACGCCTTTTCTGTAATGTATTTACCATCATCAAACAGCATTTGTAGCTTATTGGGTCTTTACAGTAAAGATCAATACATGGTTGTCACGTGCTAACTGTGCAGATGCTATGAGCTTTTGAACGCTCATATAGAACACCTCAGGGCTTAAAATTCATTTTTCAAAATGGGGGGGAATTCCCCCCTTAGGTTATTCATGTAGGGGGGATTTACACAATTTGGGGGGGAGGGGGGGGTCGATTCTGATACCAAGTCAAGAATTGCGATTTCAATACTTCGATACTTTTTTTAAAAAAAGTGTTTGATTTTGGGGCCCCCACCACCCTGACGTCATCAGTAATATATACTGTAGTGGGATCATTCACAACAGTGGACATCCTAGATTCTGCTTGACTCTCTCCACACACACAAACACACACTGAAAATGATAGCTTATGTGATATGTTTCTATCATATATTTTTGAATTCATATAGAGTGTATTTATTTAATAATGCATTTTTTTAAAGTATAGCATTTTACTAGTAATTACTAGTAGCTAAACATATTTAGTAATTTGAATGCCTCATATTGACGTTTAACCTATAACACTTAGGCATATCTTTAATGTGGTGTGTAGGTCCAATTGAGTGCACATTGCTGATGAGTAGGTGTAATTGAGTGCCTGTCACTTTAAGAAAATACGTGAGAGTAATTCTATGGAGTAATTAGCCCCCCTTCAACCTGACGGTTTTAGGCTATAGTCGCTAGTGAATAAAAGTTGTGCATAGTGCGGTATGTGTATGCAAATCATTATGTTTTCTATGTCATTAGATACAATAAATGTTCAAAAAACTAACATGTCGAAGACAATCTTTCTGGGATCAAGTGTTGACGTGACCTGAGCTAGCAGGATAGTTACCAAGGGGCTCTTTCCAGATGTAAAAGTTTGCCATGGTAGCGTAGCCTATTTGCGTAAGCGCAAAGTGGTTCTCTCTCTCGCTCTCTCTCCGTGTGTGTGTGCGTCTGCATGAGGCTATTTTCAATTCAACTCGGTAGTTGATCAGTCCGGTCAATAGCACCGCATTCACGCCACTTAATGATTGGCTATATTAACGTCATCAGACAGGCTGTAAAAGTGTATGCGGGAATTTCTCGCATTATGATGGCTAGAGTTGCGGGACTTGAACAAATTATGCGCAATACCCGCAATCCCGCAGTGAAATTTAAGCCCTGCACCTTGAGGCCCATGACAAAAATTGTCAAACAAACAGTTGCTGTGACACTAAAGCGGTTAGACATAACCTGCGTTGGTGTAAACAACCTCTGGGGTTGAACCAGAGAAAACTGGCTATGATGCTTTTCGAAAAAAATATTTAAATGCTTTTTATCAGACATTCATAGCACATAAATACATATTATACCGCCATAGAGCAACATGTACCGGTAGATCCTCCTAATGACAAACAAATGATATACAGAGTGCACAAAAAATAAGTACCAGAATGAAAACAGAAAAAAATATTGTTCATGTAACTACGGGTTTTATGTGTATAGGGTAATACCATAAGAACAAGTCAAGGTGATTTACAGAGTCAGCCTTGAATATCATTTTCACAATTTTGTTTATTAAATAGACAACTAAAAGATTTGACTATAGTTTCCATGGTTGTAACTACTGACTAAAACCAGGTCTACAGATCAGATACAGAGTTACTGTAATGTGTAACACCGTTAGGGGTTAAGGATTACCATCAGTCCCCCCCCCCCCCCCCCTCCAGTCCCCCTGAAAAAACATTATTCCAGTGAACACAATGAAACGTGAATTTGAGTGTGTATTGCCTAAGCCAATGTGCTGTCATTTTAGTTGGGTATTAGCTATGTGAATTGGAGATATTCTGAAGGTCAGACATGCAAGGCAGGTGGTTGAGAGTGTGAACTCGTGGGGTAAGCCAGATGTACAGTGCTCGATGGTGTTTTATGCCCCCAACGTTGTCTTCCAAGCAGCGCTGCCACCGTTGACTTAAAGGCACCTTATCCTAACCCTAACCTTAACCAGGCAGCGCTGCCTTGAAGACAACGTTGGGGCATAAAACACCAAGAAACGATGTGCAGTACAAAGTGACGTAAGCCCTGCACGACCGAGAGCCTGTCTGAGAAGGTGGACAAAAGGATTTTCTGTTACATCACAAAAGGACAGGAAAGCCCACTGTGTGCGTGTGTGTGTGTGTGTGTGTGTGTGTGTGTATGTGTGTGTGTAAGAGTGTCTGTGTCTTTGTGTGTGTGTGTGTGTGTGTGTGTGTGTGTGTGTGTGTGTGTGTGTGTGTGTGTGTGTGTATGTGTGTGTGTTTTTGCATGTGTGTAAAGAAAACACATCGTACAAGACCAAAACCAGGAACTAGATTAACTGAATTGAACTGAATTAAATTAATAGTCATGGCCAATTGTAACATCACACATTCTTAAAGCATATTTGTTTTTCATCATTTGAAGTCTGGACATAACAATCTTTAAGGCAAGTGGTGGTGAAAACAGCACTCTGAAGAGGAAGACTCTGAACACTCTGAGAATCCTCATTCTGTTTACTCAGTTTGCTGGGCTTCTGTTACTATGGTTACACAGACCACCAAGGTTCATTAAAATGTATTGGTGTATTAATTTAGAATGGTGATGAAACTTCACAAGCTCTTGTGTATTATATGGTTTCAATGCAGAACTACCAGCCCATCAGTATCAAGTAGATGGAATGTGATGTGATGGCGCTATAGTACAGATCTGTAAAAAAAATAATTTCCACTAAGGGACAATAAAGTAACTAACTAACTAACTAACTAACTAACTAACTAACTACCTACAAAGTAGACCTGTGCGGATGGTGACAGCCTCTGGACCGGACACTGGTTGTATCAGGGCCAGACATAAATGGTCCTGAGGAGGCTACACACCCACGCCCTGGTATAAGCTGTAATGTTGTCTTCTTCGTGCTCACAGACATCCTCAAGGTGGGCGACGCACCCTGGTATGTCTGCCAACATTTCCACACACCACACATGCCACACACCCACGTTATGGCATCCCTTCCAAGCAACTACAGCAATGCTCTTAAAAATACCTGACCCTGGTCCTTTTACATCATCACACCCCTTATTCACACCTCCAGCTGCCAGCCTATCACAACGCAGCACTTCTGTTCCGGAACACATGACAACACAAAACAAACTTTCTGGAGAACAAATGAGTTATTATTTGTTACCATGGTAGCATGAAGAGTCTGACAGAAGAATGCAAATTTTGATAAATGAGCAAATTACTATTCTACATAATGTTTAATATACATTATGTATTTATAGCATATATACATACACATACACATATAGATAACTGTAATAAACCCTGAAAATATGGTGTGTATGGGCCTAATACTCCGGAGACAGTGTGAGTTGGGGTAAAAGGGTTCATTTAACTGGAAAGAGAAAAAAAGATTGAAAGCACGATCCAGGAAACAGTGAACACAAAGACCAAATGAGTACAGTCACAAAAAGCCCTCAGAGACATCCTGTCTGTCTGTCTGTTAGCAGACATATCCTTAAGTGGCCACTACCGCCCCAGAAACACAAGGGAAACTGCATGTGCTCTGTACTGCTGCAAAGCATTCCACTATCAATCCGTCCTCTGTAGGCCCACATGTAGGGCCTAGTGATTAAACCTAAATAGATTTTTGATTAAACTATATTCCATATCAGTAGGGATTATTAATACTACTGACCAAAAAGGTCACCACAAAGAATATGGTGATGATGATGGTGATTAGGCCTATTATTATTATTATTATTATTACAGCATTACTATATAATTCTTATGGTTGTAGAAATGTTGTTCATTTCACCCCTTTCAGCTGATAACTGCAGTAACGGTTGGGGTATTCGTTATGACTGACGGTTGTCACGTTGCATAACTTATCCCTACCAGTAGTAGTGTGATGATCTTGACAAGACATTTTCTGAGGGAAAACGCAGACCTATTATCTTGAGCGAACTTCAACCTAATTTTGTTTTTTCTGTCTGATGTCAATCGTTTCTAACCTGTCACAGTGAAAAGTGAAAAACAAACAATACGAATAGGTGTAATGTAATTCATAGCTACTGATTCTTTTGGATGCAGACAAAAAGACGGCAAATATTTTTGACGCAACATGACACAGACTATCCTATCCATTGAAGGCTGCTTTACTAAAACAAAAGCAGAGCAGAGCCGGTTGATGCCTAGCACCGGGAATAGACATAACGTCATCCTCCCCAACCCACACGCAGTTATCGCCATTAGAGAATTGGAGGCGGCATGAGCGCAGCAGGCCGCGCGCACCCAAACCCTCCATCTGTTTGAGAGCCCTGTGCGTTCTTAGGAAAAACATCTTACTCATCTCCGTTAACCTGTCAAAGCTGCCGTGCATCAGCACAATGTAACCTGTACATCACGCATTCTGACGACCAGCAGTTAAAATGGAATGTGGAATTCACGACGAAAGCATCCCAATATGACTCAAACGCATTCAAAACACGCTGAAATATCATGCCTGACCAAACAATTTCTCTAACACACTCGTGTTATTTTAACCACTTTTACTATGTAAATTATCTATACAAGTGCAACCCTTATACCCATCAAAGTTTAAGAACAAACGTCCCAACTTCACTGGCAGCCCAGCCTATCCCAAACGAGTAATGGAACGAGCAAACAAACCTTTTTTATTATTAAATAATTTGCTTAATACAAAGGTTTAACTTTGCAGTACTAGCTCCACACACAGACGAGTCAGCATTGTGTTCAGTCAACGATTTTAAGTCAGCTTGAATTAAATATTAATAGCCAAAGGCCTATGCGGGACATGGAAATCTCGTCTAACCAAACACAGCTAGCCAGTGACATTTCGCAGCCAAAACCGTCATAGGCTACAAAACATGGCCTGTTTACACCGTGAAGTCAGGCGATAGATGGACACAATGCCATTAGGCTATATGTCTCTAGACAGTGACTAGGCTATAACGCCTCTTCGGTGTATGAAATGGTAGCCTATGTGGAATTGTAATAGCCATAATGTTGACTGACCCATGCGGCCATTTGCTAGAATATAAACGCGACCACTTACCATAGGTTGGTCTTAAATTGGTCATTTCAGCCATTTTGGAACTCCGGCGTTTGTCTTCCGATCAGACAACAAACAAAAAACAAAATAAAAAATAAAATGAACCGGATGTTTATTTTATTTCCATGAATGATACTTTGTTTTTGTTCTAATTCTCCCGGTCAGTAAAACGCCCGGTTGTTGGACCGTCAGGGTTGAGCAGTCCTGTTTTGCTAGCAGTCCCAGTAGTTGTTGCGTCCTCCTAAGGGATGCGCTCATGAACGCGCCCGTGCTCGCTCTCGTCCTCTCCTCCTCCGTCCGATCTCAGTGGTGCTTGGAGCGGCTGCGGCACGAGACTGGTACCCGAGGAGTGGAGTGGAAGACATCTTAGCGCCGCCCCCCTGGTGCTAGAATTCATTTAATAGGCTAATTCCAGTGACATCCTCGTCAGCGTCAATGTATGCACAACCCATGTGTGCAGCGGCCGTGTACAGCTTGTATTGTTTGTAAAAAGTGATCTCATAGCAGGAAGCTACATGCTTAAATGGGGTTTCTACATTCAAATTGTGACTTCAGTTTATTAGACACAGTAATTGAGTCTGAACCCTTAGCCTCCCAATAAGAACTTACGACCCCCCACTATTTACCCCAATAATATTAATTAATGTAACAGAGATTGTAAGGCTCTTGACAGGTTGCGTAGGTTGTTGTACAAAAGCAATAAATATACAACCTGGAGAATTAACACCATCTAGTGATCACCCAGTTAATGCCACTGTCCTTGTCATGACACCATTCTCTCCTCCATCACCTAATCACGTCTGTTATTGCCCCGAAGACAAACAACAGTTGAATAAAGAGGCTGAAACAAGCTTTTGACAGGATAGTTTCTCCCAACGTTTCTACTGGTACATCAGCAGTCTGATTGGTTCATAAAAAACAAATACAATTCTGCTCAAATTGTGATGATTACCAAAGTCCTTTTAGGCAAGTCCCTCCACTCGGCGGCCATAGAGCAACGCTTTTTGGGCACTCATCGGCATCCTACTCAGCAGAAATGCGCGTACGCAAGGCTTCACACATGTAACACCAATCTTGCTCCAGCAGCGAGTTCACAAGACATGATTGGCAAGATATCTTCACAACATACCATATGATTGGCTCAAAGTATTCACATAACATCACATGATTGGCTCAATGTATTCACATATCGACGTTTTGCTGAGGAAGGGGTATGTGTAGACAACGGCCATATTGGCGTTACAAACTAGCCCCATGCATTTCTATGGAGGATTTTTTGAGTGCTGTGTCTCATTAGAAAGTCTCTGTGATTACTCCATCACTCCAGAGTGTAAGACTTAACTTCTCTGAGCTACATGCTTCAATTGCAAAATCATGTCAGTTTATCCTTTACAACATTAGGAAGATCAGACCTTATCTGACACAAGATTCCACACAACTTGTTGTTCAGGCCATGGTCATCTCCAAGCTGGAATGACTATTGTAATTCATTATTAGCTGGCTACCTGGCTACCTGCTTGTGTATTAAGACCATTACAGCTGATTCAGAATGCTGCAGCAAGCCTGGTCTTCAATCAGCCAAAAAGGACACATGTAACTCCTCTTCTAGTTACTCTCCACTGGCTCCCTATAGTAGCCAGAATTTAATTTAAATTTCTCACCTTGGCCTATAGGACACTGACTGGATATGCTCCCTGTTATTTTAATTCAATGATTAAGATGTACATCCCCAACCGTCCACTGCGGTCTTCTGATGAGATTGTGTTGTGTCGACCAGTCATAAACACTAGCTCAAATTCAAGACTATTTTCCTCAGTAGTTCCATGTTGGTGGAATGAGTTGCCCAGTGCTCTCCTGTAATAGTTTGGGTCTTTCAAGAGTCTAAAGGCATATCTGTTCAACATGCACTTAGTTCATTAAGCGCTTCTTATGTGTTATAATTTGTTTATATTCATTAGGCGGTTGATTCATTTGATATTGTTGTTTATTATTGATATTCTCCAGTCTTACCATGCTATTGTTATTGTTATTATATTATTGATTGAATGGACATTAGTGTTTATTATCGCTTTTTTCCTTTATTTTCATAGTTTATTGCATTATAGGCTATTGATTTAATTGACATTGTTGTTTATTATTGCTATTCTCCTTAATATAGTCTGACCAACATCTTAAATTATTCACTGTTAAATTTAAGTATTATATTGTTTTGCATTTGTATGTCGCTTTGAGCCAAAGCATCTGCCAAATCCCATAACCATATCCATAACCATAACCATCATGCCTGCTACTCTTGTGTCTTCCTGTTTGCTTTGTTTACTTCCTGTGTCTTGTGCCATGTGCTCCTTTCTTTGTTTCTGTTCCCTGTGCCAGTGTCTCCGCCCCTCACCTGATCCTAGTCTTTTAGTTTAATTATGGTTTTCACCTGTCTCTTATTCCTTGTTCACCTGTGCCCTGTTAACCCCTGTGTATTTAAACCCTCTGTCTCCCCTCGGTCATTGATGTTGTTAGGTTGTTGTTTGTATCACGGTTTTCTAAGTTTGATCAAAGAATCCTGTTTGCTCCACGCTTGCCTCGCCGCTACTTGTCTTGCACTTCGGTCCAGCTCTCCCCAGCAACCGTTACAGCACGGGACAGTGACGGAGAAAACTACACTGCTCAAAAAAATTAAGGGAACACTTACGGTTTTCCTCAATTGTTAAAACACATTTTTTGAAACCTTCCACCCTTTTCTCCATTCTCAAACTACATTCACAGAATGTCTGACAGTTCTTGCAAAATAAAACACTCGTCTCAAAAGTTTTACTTGTGCTCAGAACCAAACAGTGTCAGAGTACCGATCCAGTGTATGATTGAAGTGTTCCCTTAATTTTTTTGAGCAGTATACTTTCCCCAGCAGCCTTGCTGTAAGCTTGTATGTCACATACATATTGATACTAGTAAACCACAATCCTTTTAGATATGGCATCAAACATTTGGATGATGAGAAATAGGAAAATCATTGTCATGTCATGAATATTTAGTGCTTAGTTTGATGTGTTGTCCTAGTCCTTGTGTATGTGTATGCACTCTTAAAACAAATGTGTTGTCCCTATCTGGACACAGAGATGTGTTATAAAAACATAATATTTTTATAAAAATAAAAAAAGGAAACAACACAAACTGTATTGTCCCTATCTGGACACAGAGATGTGTTAAAAACAACGCAAGTTGTGTTGTTTTCAGCACACTGTTTTAAGAGTGTGTGTACAGTTTTAGAATCAGATAATGCCACCAAATACAAAAATCACAATCTGCCTGAATGTACACTGAAAAGTGCAAGAAACAGGAGTACACACTTGTGAGTGAATGCGTGGTGGTTACAAACTCATGCTTAGTGTGCTGAATGCCTTTGCTGCCATCTACAGGCACATTCATCACATACTATAGGCCTAAACTAGCTCATTTGGAAGTCAACTTGAAACTGAATACTGATCAGCACTGAACAGAGAGACCTTTTGGTTCCTGAAAGTCTACAGTGGAGACTAATTAAGGCCTCTTTTGCGCTGCATAGACTTTTGAGTTCTCACTGTAATTTACATTTGTATAGTTTTAGATTATTGCACACAATGCAAAGAATGCAATGCAAAATCTACAGGGACAGAACACAAAACCTGTCGCAGAAGGATGCAAAATATGTATTACTAACTACAAAAGGACTGAGAGAGTAAAAATAACTTCCATGAGCAAACGCTGTACGGATTTCAGGAGTGTTTCCAATTGTGTTGTATTTTTTATTTCAGAAATGAATCCAATTAAATATTGTGTTTCACATTATGACCATAGAATGAGGTTTTTATTTACACTGGTAACACATTTCAGAAAAGCTTTTCCAACTGCTCTATGTTAAGGATGTCTTGAAATTAATCCAGTAAAATACTCTGTCTCAAAGGATCACAATGGAATGAATGTGTTTTTTATTTTATATACACTGATAAAAAAAGAAATGGGGTGTGGATGGGGAACGGAATCAGGATCTCCCACAGCAAGATCTGCTTTCTGTGTGGGCTTCACTTGTTGGGCCGATAGAGGGAGAAAGGGTCACGGCACTGATGGATCCTCGAGTGACCTCTCTGCTGGCCACTTTCCTATGGATCTCTGGATAAAAGAAAAAAAAAAACATTAAGAGGACACATGCATAGGCTAGGTCAAGGTCTGTAAACTGTAGTAAGCTCAAGGTCAATGTCAAGGTTAAGGCCAACTTTAAGATCTCAGAAAGGGACATTTAGGGGGTTGCAGGTACATACAGTATGTTATCCTATAGCAATGTTAGACTCCTACATATTGCAAAGTTAAACTACTACACAGCTTTTAATTATTTCACTTTCCAAATGTGGCCTGTATAAAGCTAAAAGACAGGCGTTAGTACTTTGTGCTAATGCGCTCTTTAGATGATGGTCGAACATAACAGACCTGTTAAGACTTCGAGGAAGGCAGCTTCAACATTTACGGACTCCAAAGCTGATGTCTCCATAAACAGCAAACCTCTGCTCTCTGTAAAGACACAAGTCACTATTAGAACAGTTTTATATGTTTACACTTAGCACAGCCTACTATCTTAAAATAAATTCTATCAAATATTCTGAATTTAGCCTGGATAAAATGTTATTTCGTTATTTGTTATATATTATGTTATATATTAGTATATATACAGTATTTGCTATATATTGATATAATGAGCAGAGCCGGACAGTAACGGAGTACATTTACTTGAGTACAGTACTTGAGTACAATTGAGAGGCAAATATTGTACTCTTTACTCCACTACATTTCTATCCATAACCGTGAGTACCCGTTACTTATTCTAAAAAAAAAGGAAAAAAGAAAAATCTCGGAAACCCTCAATTTGTTGTTTCCCTCTCAAACGTGATTGGATTATGCAGGCGCCACTGATTGGGACAGCCTATCAGCACCTTCAGCTTTCCGCCAAAGTCAACTCCATGGTCATATTTAGATAAGAGATGAAACCATGGACGAAACAATGGATGAAGACGCAGCAGGTCCATCCAATGTGCCAACCCGTGGCCCCACCTCGCCAGACTATTTCAATTTTCTGAACAAGTTAATGATAGTTTTCGCTTCAAGTGTTTCAATTACAAAATAGTATTTTGTATTTAAAATACGTATGTTATATACATGTATTAGAAATACTGCCCATCACTGGCAACATGGTAAAAAGATGAAAATGTCTCGATTTTACTTTCAATTCCTTTTACATTCTCCAAGGTATTAACATTAACATTTTTCATAACTCCATGTAGGACGTTTCTGTACATAAATGTAAGCACTGTAGCAGTAGTAATGCAATATTTAGAAAATGTACTCTTGTACTCTTGATACTCAAGTACTTTTAAAAACAAGTGCTTCAGTACTTTTACTTAAGTAGACATCTGACTGTTGTACTTTTACTTGTACTTGAGTAAAATTTAGGAAAGGGTATCTGTACTTTTACTCAAGTAATGAAGCTGGGTACTCTGTCCGCCTCTGATAATGAGAGAGCAGCACAATTATTTGACTCCAGAGGGGCAACACATAACAAAAACATTGACTGAAAGTAACATTCCACTTCTTTGGATGGGATCAAATGCGATCAAAACACAATCCGAGACCGTGTTAAGATAAAAGCACCTGCAAAGTCCTTGGCCTCTTCTGTTGGCACCGTCCGTTGACCCTCAAGGTCATTCTTATTGCCCACGAGCATGATGACAATGTGAGGGTCAGCATGGTCATACAGCTCCTTCAGCCAACGCTCCACGTACTCATAGGTCAGGTGCTTGGTCAAGTCGTACACCAGAAGGGCGCCTACTGCTCCTCTGTAGTACCTGAAGGAAGATCACCGTAAGCAGTTAAAGGGCAAATGTCAGGTTAACGAAATGTTTAATTAATGTTAGTTAATGTGTAGTTAAATCAGTGAAGATATACATATTTTTAAAACTATTACTCTAAATGCACTACGACAAAATTTACAGCCATTTAAAAGACCAATTGTCAGGTTAAATTGTAATTAAGAATAATACAAAATACAAAATACTAAGGAAAACATTTCTTTCTCTACAGTTAATTTCTTATATTTGTTTACCTATTTTTAATTGTTTACTATTTTTATTTATATTTATGGGGGGGTTGCTTTGTTTAATCAACTGGGACCTGAGTACTAAATTTTGCTTCTACATTGAATTGTAGGAATGGCAATAAAGCTTCTTGAATCTTGTAGATATTTACATAATACTTTCTTGGCACGACTCCCTTTTATGATGCCATCGCTCAATTGTGTTTTAAAATGCTGGCTGTAAATTAACTAACATTAATAATAAAAACAATTGTTAACCTGACATTTGCCCTTTAATGATATTATTTTTACCTTTTTGCCCACCATTTCAGTATCGCCATTTTTGAATTTCGATCATGCAATGCATTGAACCGGACATTTATTTTGCTCGTACAAATGTTAAGGAAATCACTTTACCTGCCACACCTCCTTGAACATGCTGGAATGGTCTAACAGGGAACGCTATGATAGTGGACAGGGCGGTAACAGAGGGTACTCATAAGTCAGGTGCTTGGTCAAGCCGTACACCAGAAAGGCGCCTATTACTCTTCTATAGTACCTGAAGCAGGGACGGGCAGTATTTATGATACATGTATTCAAAATACATATTTCAAACACAAAATAGTATTTTGTAATTTGTATTTGATTGGGTTAAAGACAATGGCTTCTTCATGGCAAACTCAAGCTTCTTCAGATTTTTTTCAGTTTCTTGAGAACTTTAACCATCAATTTCTTGTATCAGCAGAATACATGGCAACCGTTATGTGGTTCCTAGGAACATTGCTCAAAAAGTTACCTCATGTATCATCCATATATCCACATTGGCGTCAATATAACCCCATTTAGCATTTACATAGTACCCAGTTTGTTAAAAAACAACTAAAAGGGTCATGATTCTACATGATCAATAGCTTTACACAGTGCAGTATCATTCTGGGCATTGAGACTTCATTGATGTCAGAGACTTCATTCTCTGTACTAGGGATGGACAGTAACTAAGTACATTTACTTGATTACTGCACTTAAGTATGATTTTTGAGTCTGTACTTTATTTGAGTATTACTATTTTTGGAAACTTGTGACTTTTACTCCACTATACATTTGAAAGACAAATACTGTACTTTTGACTCCACTACATTTGAAATATATGAGCATAAAGTACTCGTTACTTTTAAGCACATTTGAAGTGATTCTGTAAATGCAATAATGCCATAGACCATCTTGAAGTTCATTTTTTCAATAGTTCAATTTGAACTTGGCTGAATTGGCTGTGGTAATAATGGTGACTACAGATTCTTCATCAGAACATCCTCCATGTTGCCTGAGTACATCTCTGATACAGTAGGCTATGAGAAGTTACAGGCAGGTCAGCATAGTTGATCTGTTGACTGTTTGCAGATTCATGACATTTCTCGTAGGCAGAGAAAAGCTGTTGCTCAAACACTGTCCACTTAATCAACAAAGTCAGTATAGTGATGAAAGAGTAAATAAACAGATATGGAAGGTTTACAAAGCGATTTCATGTTCCCTTTAAAGAGTATTTCTTTTTTAGTATTTTCAAAATACAAAAATACAGTATTTTATTTAGATACACGGTGTGGCTATTGTATCCAAATGTATTTTATTTGAAAATACATTTGGATGTACTTTTGCCTATTCCTGACCTGAAGGAACATCACCGTTAGAAGCTGCTGATAATTGTTGATTGTTCATGTTGTTTTTGTTTACTTGTTTACTACTCTTTGTGAAAAGTGCTTTGTGTGTGCCTTTTGTGCTATAAAATGTGCTATATAAATAAACGTTTACTTACAGTACTTACTCTCTTAAAATATCCATATTTTGAAAACTTAGTACATTTATCTGCTGTTCTAGAATAAAATATTCATAACAGGATTGAAGATCAGTAGATTTTAGGTATTGGACAAGAATGTGATTTCAATTAATCATAATACTGTTTAATTAATGTCTTAATGCAAACAAGAAAGGATGTTTAAATGATACATGTATGTAAATTATACATGTGCATAGTGCACTTTCAGTAAGCCTAAGTGTAATGGCTGTATAACTTATATAACTGTATATAACTTGCCATGCTTTTAGCAGATACAGCCTATGAAGCTCTTTGTTGATGAAAAGAATATCCTCTTAGGGAGATTTTAAAGAGATTGATTCAGATATTTCATTCACATTTTTTAGATTATGTAGTGATACTCCTTTAAGACATTTTACATAAAGCACAGCAAGTGCCTTATAAATCCAATGAAGATTTTTATAAATCCAATGAAGATTTGAGGAGCATGCATGGTTCAAAAACCGCCGATCTCCATTTTCAGGAAGATTCATAAATCAAGTTTGTATTGTACATTTCTGATACTATCAATAAAATTGCAGTTGTTTTGTTGCAGTTCCACTGATATCACTTGGAAAAAAAAAAAGATATAAAAAAGTTTTAAAATAGAGTACAGGGGCGTCGGACTGGGACTAAAAAAGATATAAAAATGTTTTAAAATAGAGTACAGGGGCGTCGGACTGGGACTAAACCCACTACTGATTATAGGGGCCCAAGGGGAGAGAGAGCCCTTGAAAAGTCTGAAATATATTTTATTTTACCTGGGTTAAGGAACATGGGGGCCCATCAGGACTGCCTACAGTATGCAGGGGCCCAGGATCTTGTGCTACGCCCCTCATAGAGTATACACCGTTTTGTAACCAAACTCTTCAATAGTAGACAACAGACTGCTGACTGTAAGATGTTTATGAACAGGAGGCTCACTCACGCTGAAGTGATGGCTCTGTAGCGCTCCAGTCCAGCCGTGTCCCAGATCTGGGCTTTGATGACGGCGGTTTCCACCTGAATGGTCCTGGTGCTGAACTCCACTCCGATGGTGGTGCGGCTGTCATGGTTGAACTCGTTTTTAGTGAAGCGAGCCAGCAGGTTGCTCTTCCCAACTCCTGACTCCCCGATGAGCACCACTGTAGCATTAGATCAAAACCTTAATCAGCTTCATGCCTCATGCTGACGTTTCAATCTCAAGTCAAATCAATAGTTTATCTTTAGAGGGCTAACTGTGGATATTGTCTCAGTGCCCAATTTAAACATGTTGCCAGTTGGCACCATTTTAATTCATTCACTGTTGTCACCACATTGTTAAAATGAAACTAACGTCAGAGAGTTCTCACCACACAACACACAAGGTATAGGGGGCATTGTGTACTAAATGCTAAAAGGTGCTGAGCATTTCATTTTCCAGATGACCAAAACAATGCCATGACATCACAATTCTTGAAAACAGATGATGCAATGCATCAAACTGGATGTATGTTTTGCTCGTGCAAATGTTAAGAACATTACCTTAGACAGAGTAAAAACTGTACACATCACACCCCCTTGAACAAGCTGGAATAGGCTAACTGGGCACTGCTATGATAGTGGACAGGGCGGTAACAGAGCGATTAACAGGGTTTGGTGTTGATTGTACATATTTTCTCCCACTTCTTCCTATTGTACTTTTTGTCTTTTGAAATGCAAAAGCCACGTCAGTCAAATTACAACACACCCATAACAGGTGAGGTCAACTCTTGGATGGTTCTTCTCACCACTGACATACTCTGGGGAATGACTGATTACTATTGACTGAGCTATTTACATATGATTGCATAGATTGTTAAAACCTACAAAAGTAGTGAGTGTGTGTACGCTTATTATGACATCATATGCATGTATACAGCATGTTTGTATGCAAATTGTGCATTTACTCAAACATCAGTGGTCTTGCTTATCTTACATCTAAGTGGCATGTGATGGTGGAGGCGACTGATCTAGTCTGTCAGTAGTTCCTCATTCATTCATCCACACACAGCAGTAAACGTTTTTGATTTTTTTTTTTTTTAACTATGTCTGCCAGATACAAAATCTTTCTTGGCCTCAAACTGCTGCTTGGCCAATTGCATACTAGGCAGCAGAGAAGTGGAGTTTTTGTTTATTTAAGAAGTGCAATGGTCATATGATACTCTCCAAAACAGTTTTTCCTAACTGATACCTGAGCAGCTGCCATTCCAATTCTGTCATGATAAAAACAAACATAACATAATAACTCACCCTTGAAGACAAAGTTGTACGTCATATCAGTCCCCATACGGTGCCCAGACTGTGAACAGAGGCCGAATAATGTACAGTGTCTCCCAGGGGAGGAGGTAAGGAGAGCAGGTGATCTGCTGTGAAGGTCCCAAGCTTGCTGAACAGGCTGCACCTCAGAGGGAAATATGCAGACTAGCCGGCCCGTGACAGCCATGGGGGCCGGGAGGGGTGCGGCCTGGGAGCAGGTGGAGCAGGAAGTGGAGCTAACGTGACGACAACAGACACAACCTCAAAGAGAATGACAATGAGATGTCTTTTCTCTCTAGGGAGGTGAATCTGTTTGGCATGCCCATATTATCCTGAATTCCTGTACTTCAGGTAGAGCCTGTAGCTAGCCAATAGCAAAGCAGGGGTGTTTAGGATGTTTAGTCTGTTTTCCCTGGACAAAAGAGGCCAACATGTATCCGCTTTAAACTGTCAAGACTGACAGTTCTCTGCTTTTAACTAGCCTGGGTGCCATTCCAAACGTAGTCCCGCCCACAACATTTGAGGTCGGGAAGTTCGGTCTGGCATTGTTCCATAGAGTATAAGTATAAGTATATATACTTTTTTGATCCCGTGAGGGAAATTTGGTCTCTGCATTTAACCCAATCGGTGAATTAGTGAAACACAAACAGCCACAGTGAACACACAGTGAGGTGAAGCACACACTAATCCCGGCGCAGTGAGCTGCCTGCTTCAATGGCGGCGCTCGGGGAGCAGTGAGGGGTTAGGTGCCTTGCTCAAGGGCACTTCAGTCGCGGCCCACTGGTCGGGGCTCGAACCGGTAACCCTCCGGTTACAAGTCCAGAGTGCTAACCAGTGGGCCACAGCTGCCCCCCGAAGCATCACTAAGCTAATGTTAACTAGATCTAGCATTACCAACCTCCCTGCAAAACTCACCACACAACTTTGTAGGTCTTGTTCCTCATGCTGGCCCTTACAAAACCCACAAGCTGACCCTCGGACACACAGCAGTCAATAATGTGACCCGATTTAAAGTGGTTTTCACCCCTTTGGACACTTTTGATTTCGTCCTTGAAACAGTGAAATATTCACGGGGGCATGGACGGTTTGCTAACCATTTTAGCAGGTACAGCAGCGGTGGTAGCATCCAGCTTGTGCTATCAGCTAGCTAGCTAGTTCAAAGGTTTAAGTACTTAATGAGGATATACAGGGTTTTTTATGCCTCGGCTAAGTTGTTGTTTCCTATAAACAACAATTCATGTTCATAGAAACAACAAGGTCACTAAAACATAATATATGTCATACCTGTGTTACAGCATGTAGGCTAATGTTAGCAGCATTATAATGACATTCTAAATGTCTGAAACGCTATTGATTAGCCTATCGGCTACCTGAAAAGTTATGTGTTTAAACTAGCATTTACAGTGTCCTATTTGATGGTGTATTGGCCCTGACTAAGTTCGTGTGATATATAAACCACAATCATCGGGCGGACCAATCAAATCAGGCTTTACGATGATAGACAGGTGAGTAACAGCGCCTGGTCTATCACGTCACCTGAGCACGCTTTGATTAGGCTTATGTTTGAAACAAAAACGCTGTGGCTAGAAGGATACATGGCTTTTAAGACCCCATATGGAAAATTCATATTATTTAATGAGGTTGTATCACTGAAAACGATTATTTCTGAAAACTCTGACCGAAGTTGAGATGTGGGAAAACTCGTGGTTTCACTTTCATCAAGGGAAAACAGCGCTGTTGCATTGCGACATGTTCCCTCATTCGTTTGAAATCTCTGATTGACCACCTGTTCGAGGGATTTGCGACAGCCTTTCCCAGCTGTTTAACATGTTTGTAGCATATCACTGTTCAACAGAATTATTTTTAAAAACGGAGGGATATAGGAGAAGAAGGATGGTTTGTGTGTTTTCTTCCTAAACCCTCACGGTCTCGTCCTCACAGTAAGCTATTTTGTTGCTCTGATTGGTTAGGTCTATCCAATTGAGTGCAGAGGCATTCCCCCCTGTATCGGTTGAAACACACCCCATAATCATGTCCCAATGGAGCAGTATCAGACTCATATTCTGACTAGAATTGAGTATGACTACGTCAGGCTAGCTTTTAACCCTAACCCTAAGCAAATTCAAAACATTTCTCCTCATGATCCTCTTACTTTAACTTGTGTGTGTGCGTGTGCGTGTTGAAACAAATGCAGGTGTTCATCCACATTCCTAGCTCTGAAAATGGGAAATGAAGAACGTGTATCAGAATGAATACACTATTTGATTGGCTGTTCAGTGTGCATAGGCTATCAATTCACATTTTGATTTGCAATCAATCATGTTTTGCCAGGTAGGCTGGTCAATATAGGGTTCAACGTCAAAAAAATTGATACAAAAGGTTTTTTTTATGGATTCTGGTACTGTTGGACATGCTAAATAACATACTAAAAATCTAGTAAAATTTGACCTTGGGAAAGGGGTCATTTTCAAAATGGCCGCCAAAATGGCTGTCAACAGGTTAGAATGGCTATATCTCAATTACTATTCTACAGATTATATGCTTTCAGAAAATATATATTTTAGAGTGTTTAATTTGTTTTTCCTGGACTGTACATGCCAACATATATCCCCTTTACACTAGATTCGCCTATACAGAATAGAGGGCAATGTATTGTGCATTCATGGAGGAAGATGGGACATGTTTTAAATTGTGCTATATTTTATCTACAGATTATATGCTTTCAGAAAATATATATTTTAGAGTGTTTAATTTGTTTTTCCTAGACTGTACATGCCAACATATATCCCCTTTACACTAGATTCGCCTATACAGAATAGAGGGCATTGTATTGTGCATTCATGGAGGAAGATGGGACATATTTTAAATGGTGTTATTGTCATGAGCTCTCTCTCTGCCTGGTAACACACGCTGATTGAAGTCTGATGACCTCCACCTGTTCCTGCTCTGCTCTGCCTCACCCTCGTTAACCTACCAGCTGCACTGCATTCACCACTCATCATGCCCTGTATATAAAGCCTTGCTTTTCAGTCCACACTTGTCAGATTGACTGCAACCAGCACCAGTTACCTGCCTGTTTTGGGATACGCCGCTGACTCTTTGCTTGTGATCCCGGACCCGCTCGACTACTTCTGTGTTCTCCAGCCCCGGTAATCTTGACCTGCCTTCCGTCTCTCTTCTACGAATACCGCCTAGTCCTTGACTGTACTGCTGCTTTGTTTCAATTGCTGTTGTGTGTGTGTTTCCCCCAGGACTTCCCGGATCATCCAGCTCCTGCCATCGCTGTTCGGCTACTGGGGGAACACACACACGCAGACTCTTGGAACTCCTGGAACTCCCGTACCCCCCCGAAACCCCCTTAACCCCCAAAACCCCCAACCCTTAAATAAACTTTCGAACGTGACTCTTTTGTGGTCCTCGTCCTGTTTGGTGTCTGACAGTTATATCTTATCTACAGATTATATGCTTTCAGAAAATATATATTTTAGGGTGTTTAATTTGTTTTCCCTGGACTTAACATGCCAACATATATCCCCTTTACACTAGATTCGCCTATACATTATAGAGGGCATTGTATTGTGCATGCATGGAGGAAAATAAGACGTGTCTTAACTGGTGTTATCTCATCTAGAGGTTATATGCTTTTAGAAAATATATGGTTTTGTTGTGTGGCTGTGTTTAATCTGTTTTGCCTGGACAATATAGGCTAAAATGTATCCCCTTTACACTAGATTTGCCTATACAGAATAGAGGGCAATGCATTGTTCATGGCATGGAGAAAGATGGGACATGTTTTAAATGGTGCTATATCTTATCTACAGATTATATGCTTTCAGAAATGTAGAGTAGAGTTTGCAAGTAAGTGGCTGTTTTATGACTTTAATGACCCATGTACTGTATAGGCATTCATTGTATATTTGTGTAGATCAATAATTGTTGGCATCTATCATTAGGGGGGAGCTAATTAAACTGAATCTTAAACTATATGCATAAGCAGATCAGAAATAACTAGAAATGCAATTCCAAGGAATTACCAGTGCATAAAAATGCTAAAGTTGTGATGTAAAATATCATGTATCATAGTTAAAATAGATAATGCAGAAATGGTTACTACGGTGATGCTAGGATAGACATGGTGGCTGCATAGCTTAATAAAAGTTGATAGTTAGTAGACTGTTTAAAAGCTGAATGTAGATAGTTTAAAAGTTGTTGATAGCCAGTAGATAGTTTAAAAGTTGTTGATAGATAGATAGATAGATAGATAGATACTTTATTGATCCCCAGGGGAAATTCAAGATAGACAGCTAGTTTAATAGATAGTTTAAAAGTTGAAGGTAAATAGTTTAAAAGTTGTTGACAGACTGGAAGTTTAATGAATGTGTATAGGTAGATATTTGACGATAATTTGACGAAAGTTGGAATGGCTCTATAGTTTGCTAGCAGTTATGCTAAGATTTTTAACTATGCTAACCATGTTACTTAGCTAAAGTTTTATAGCAGTGCTAGCAATGCTAACATGCTAACCATGCTACTTAGCTAATGTTTTCTAGCAGTTTAATGAATGTTGATATTCAAATAGTTTAATGGCTGTGTATAAGTAGATATTTGACAATAACTGAAAGTTGGAATGGCTCTAATGTTTGCTAGCAGTTATGCTAAGATTTTTAACTATGCTAACCATGCTACTTAGCTAATGTTTTATAGCAGTGTTAACAATGCTAACTATGCTAACCATGCTACTTAGCTAACTTAGCTAACATTTTCTAGCAGTTTTGTTAAACATGCTAACTATGTTAGCAATGTTAACCATGTGACTTAGCTAACCTAGCTTATCATTTTTAGTAGTTATGCTAACTATGTTAACTAACATGCTAACTATATTAACCATGTGACTTAGCTAACCTAGCTAATCATTTTAGTAGTTGTGCTAACTATGCTAATTAACATGCTAACATGCTAACTATGCTAACCATGTGATTTAGCTAACCTAGCTAATCATTTTTAGTAGTTATGCTAACTAGCATGCTAACATGTTAACTATATTAACCATGTGACTTAGCTAACCTAGCTAATCATTTTAGTAGTTATGCTAACTATGCTAACTAGCATGTTAACAATGCTAACTATGCTAACCATGTTACTTAGTTAACTTAGCTAATCATTTTAGTAGTTATGCTAACTAGCATGTTAACAATGCTAACCATGTTACTTAGCTAACTTAGCTAATCATTTTTAGCAGTTTTGTTAAAAATATTAACAATGCTAACAATGCTAACTAACTACAGTGGGTAGGAGTCATAGTTGATGACAAGTAACAGTTACAATGGCTGAACAGTTCAAAAGTTCAGTAGTTTAAAGGGTTAAATTGTTTAACAGTGAAATGTTGTAGTGAGGACTTTTATTTTGAAACAGTTTTTGGCAGAGGAAGCAGTTGAACAGGATGTGTAGTCATAATAGGGCCAGTTTGTATGCTTAAAGCCTGAGACTGGCAGTTGATCCAGGTGGCCTGAACACCTGCCATAGGATTCTAATTGCTTAACGGCCGTATTATGATGTCACAATCGGCAATGTTAAGTCTATGGGGATTTTTAAAACGTTTTTCTTTAATAGTTTTAAAAGTATAAAAGTTTCGAAGTTGAAAAGACATAGCAGCTTCGTCCGTTTGAATACCTACGTTACAAAGTTTGAATGAAGTTTCTAAGTTAAACTGTTCAAGAGAAATAGCGTACGGAAAAAGTGGTAAGCGGAATAATAATAAGAAGAAGTTGTTGCCTAGGAAGAACAGTACAGTGCATTTTCATGCACTGTAATTATTATATCATTATTCATCATCATCTGACTCCTCTGAAAGGAACTTGTGTGGATTGTCACATTGTTAATTTTGACACGTTCCACAGGCAGCAGTGCAAGGTAACCCATATCTTCTAAACGAACAGCGGAGTGTCTTGCAGAAATGCACACAATTAAGAACAGTTGACTGTCTCTGTACTTGGATCTAACATGAAAGAGTATTTGATTCCATTCCATTCGGTAATCAGTATCTGAAAGCTAAACTGAGGGAGCGGTACTGGAATGACATATATTTCACAGAAGGGAAAGGTTTTGAAGGCATGGTGACACTGAGAGAGAAAACATCATGCATCCTCAGGTCCTACTATAAGAACACTAAAAAAGGTGGAGATGAAGAGTCATCAGTGACCTCTTAATCTGATAAAACATGAAAAACACTTTTCTAGGCTGAATAATGCTTCATAGCCAAAATTAGCTTCTGGTGGCCATCTTGAAAATGACAAGTCTTTGAAAATGATGAACTGATACTTTAGTCTGACGTATATGAATCAGTGACCTCTAAATCTGATTAAACACGAAAAACACTTTCCTAGGCTGAATAATGCGTCAGATATAGCCAAAATTAGCTTCTGGTGGCCATCTTGGACGCCATCTTGAAAATGACCCCTTTACTGGGGTCAGATTTTACTAGATTTTTAATATGTTATTAAGTACATCTAAAGGTATCATAATCAGTTGAAAAACCTTTTGTATCAATTTTTTTGAGGTTAGGTGTTTTTTTTTCCATATATTGACCCGCCTAAGGACTGATAATAGGATCATACTAGATCTTATAGATCTAGGATCTTACTCAATAAAGGATTTTGATGTGTTGAAGATGACTGTAGTAAATCCAGAGGTTTGTTAAAATCACAAGCATGGGTGAACATTTGAAAACAGTTTTCTGCTTGCCTTGAGTTCTTCACAAATGTTTGTGAACAGTTTGCAAACACTTTGAGGAGGTAGTTCTCCATGAACATACAGGTGTGCTGGACGAAGGGCTACAATTCAAACGGAAATTTTAATCAGAATTGTTGAGTAAACGGTTCAGAGAAAACATTATATGGAGAAAATATGTTCACGTCTGTTCAAGGAATTTGAAGGCACCTCTGATTCACACAAAATAAACACAGCATAAGAATCAACAGTGCACAGACACACATATTAGCCATTTAACAGTGTCTTTTAATTTGCGTATATGACAGACAGCTAAGATCTCATTATGTCATCTCTGTAAAATGTTGCTTGATTCTTTATGTCTTCACCTTATACTATAATTCATATAACCTGACTTACTACATGTTTACTACATTTGGCAAGCATAGGTTCTTCTTTTGTTTTACATGTATTTGGACAAAATGTGCATTGTGACCTTGTGTGCGTGGTATACTTCCATTATTGCCCTTGGGCCATGCATATACAGTATTGCTGGGATATCAGTGCTAAAGTGCCTATAAACAACAAGTATTTATTGATATCCAGCAATATAGAATGCATATTCTAATTACAGTTCACATTACAAAAGAACATGGCCTAACATGTATTTCATACTGAACACACAGATTATTCTCTATTCAGTTTTCCCCTTTCTTCCTTTAATTTCATTTCACATTACTTTGTTTCAATTCAATTTCTATACAACTGTATACTTTGTTAGTTCAGAACTGCTGGCTGGCTAGTGATTGAATTTACAAGTGTGACATTGTAGTAAAATTCAGTTCAAGTGACCATATTGGGTATTTAAACAACACTGTGATGCTGTGCGTAATTTTCATAATGTGCTGACAATGGCATTGCATTAGTCCAAGTTCGATAGGCTCAGAGAGGCTATAATTAATTTGCTATAATTTATGACACTTATAGCGTTCACATATGGAATTTGGTGCAACTGCTGCTTATACTGTCTCCCACCCTTTGGATGGAGATAATACAATGTATTACTTTGCTATCAAAGTGAGATCCTGCACAAAGTGCAATTTGATAAAATGTTTTAAAGCAACATTGTTTGTGATGCACATTCCCCTTTCACAGTTAGTTTTCAGTTAAGTATGGCTATTGATTGATCGGCTATATATAATGTTAGACATGCTAATGGTTAATTGCAATCATGCAAATTCCTTCCTTTCTGTGGCGTATCTCATAAAAGGCAAAAGCATTAAAAAATCTGAGAAATTGGATGCATCTCCACAATGTCTCCATGCACAGGTAAGAAGTTGATAGAAATCCAGTTGATGAGGAAGTGAGCAGAATGATCCAATGATAGGATCTGAGAGAAAATGGATAAGACATTGTAATACATTGTAAACATAACACATTGTAAACAATACACAATAAACAAGCTAAGAATGACCATCTCCTTTGCATGCACCACCAGTAAAGAAACTTTATTTTCATCACACTCCAACAAAGTTCAACATAGAATTTTAGAACCTTGAATTGTTGCGGAACGGAATCTTATGTTAGAATGTTCAAAAGCCCCACACCTTTGCTAATGTGGTTTTGGGCAACATACCTGTGTTATTCTGCTACTTGTACTGCTGCACAGTTGTCTTTGCTTTCTGAAGCTATTGCTAAATATTCTTCCCTGTAAAAGAAGAGGGTCACAGAAAAAAATCATAAACATCTGCGGTTTCTGCCAAAAAATATTCAATGCAATAGAATGTAGATACTACAAATAGACTATGATATGGTATTGATTTTCTGTTTGGTGAGTGGCAGGTTCTCGATAGCACAAAGGACAATCAAAAAGTGTGATTAAGTGAATATGTATGACAATTATAAATAAGGGAAAACTAATAAGCTACTGTAAACTTAAGATATTGGATTTTTAGTTTTTCATGTTTCAAAAGTTGTCAACTGTTTTTTTTCAGAAGAGGTTGCAAGGGTTGCAATCAATATAACAACAAACCTTGTCATCCAGATCAATAAGCCTATGAGTTGTACTTGAAATATATCATCTAAAGCTTGCTCTCAGAAAAAAAAACGTAAAAAGGATATCTGAACACGGTCAGTGGACACTCTTAAGTACTTACGCGCTTGCCCTCAATGCCTCCTCTCCAGCTGCCATGATCTTCCTGTAGCAATATATCATCTCAACCAGCAGCCAAAGCTGTAGCCCGATGATGGACACGTACATCATGACCTCTGACACGATGGAGGCTGTGCTACGGGTTGCTATGGACACAGAGGGCAAATAAGGGGGTGGTGGTGAGAATGTAAACAAGGCAGTGGCTGATGTTTATTGTGTCGCGTCAATTCTGCACTCACTAAATGTTGTGTTTATGTGTGGACTGGGACATTAAGATAATGCTATGAAGGTATCGACATAAGAGTGACATGACACTGTCCTGAACACGACACTGTCATGACACATGAACCCTAATCCTAACCCTAACTCTAATCCTAACTTGTTATGACAAATACCGAATGTCAATAACAGAAGCGTTATGTCATAAACATTTATGACTTCTTTATGACACGTTCATGACAGTATCATGTCACTCTTATGTCGGTACTGTCAAGTAAAGCGTAATCTACTTTTGCGTAATTATTTATAATCATTTTAACATTTATATAATGACATAAATGAAATAAACAAACAAATGTAGCACAGAGAATGACACAAGATGGTCCGTTTACTTCACACTATGAAATATGAAAGCACAGACATGTCTGTCTCCTCAGTGAATTCCTTTAAAGCACTCTGGGCATGAAAGGGTATGGCAAGCCTATCAAATGAATCAAAAATGCAGAGTGTCAAACCCATTGGGGTCTATGCTTCCTTCCTCTCCCTGGAAATGAATCTTCTGTCAGTAAATCATTAATTCATGAATTGTACACTTGTTTGTGGCACTGAGTAACCTATGATTCCACTCAAAAGACTGATTTTCACACAAAATAGTGTAGAGTGTATGTCAGTGTATTTTAATCAACTGAAGTTGACAGTATCAAACCTTTGGCCACCACAGAAAGCTTCACATCCTTGGTGGCTTCAGTTGCATACTCATAATGTTCATAACTCAGGATTCGGTTGAACAAACAGCGGAAGACTCCGGTGTCATTGAAGGTGACGTTGGTGATGTAGATGGACGCATCCTGCAGATCTAGAGTGTATCTGCTTCCAACCCACTCTAGGCGATCTTCAAATCGGTCATCTTTAATCATAGAGCTCTGGCCATCATAACTGTAGATCTGAGGGCGGTAAGAACATGCAGCCTGAATGACTGAAATCGCCATGACCTTGAGTTGTAACACCCCTGAACATGAGTGTGTGGCCAACGTTTTAGGACATTAATATGTGCCTTCCACCCTATAGAGTTAGAAAAAAGGATACATAAGTCCCCTTAGAAGAATTAAGGATCCATCTGAAATTCTGTCAAAATTGAGTTATTGACTCAATTATATATTCTTATTCTGTGACAACTTAAGAAGGTGAGGTGAGGTGTTTCTTGTAGTTGTATGCATTTTTGGACATGATATTTAAAGAGGTTTGTTGCGCTTATAACCATGTATAACCATATCAGTATAACCATGAAATTCGAAGACTTTGAAGCTCAATCTATTTGAAGCTCCATTTTCACTTAGTCCATCATGTCAATAAGGCATCAGTGTCATCTAGCAGTGATGTTGCCCTTGAATACCTCTCCCACACCCTTATGAGTAGGAAAACATATGATGGCCATCAAGCGTCCTACACATAGGAGCCTACTTTATATACAAATATAAAAGAAACCATTACTAACAGGAATAAACATTTGTTCTCCTTTGGACATGAAGAACCAGTCCACGGTGGCAGTGGCCACCACCTCGCCCCTCAACTTGCACGAGATGCATCCCAGCTTGAAGCCCTGGCCGGCCACCGCCTCAGTATCAGAGTCCACTTCAGCACAGGCTCCATTGACCAAGGAAACTACACACACACAAACACACGCACACACCATCACGCATTCACACACACACAGGAGAAAATGGATATGGTTACCACCTTAGAAAGAGATCTATCATGAACACGGTGCACACAATCCTTTAATCTCTCCCACATCTATCTATTAATGACAGGAACATCTGTCTGTGTTTTAGTGTGTGTGTGTGTGTGTGTGTGCGTTTGTGTTTGTCTATAATTCACATATCTCTCGAGCCGTTCGTCCAACTGATTTCAAACAAGGTGTTTTGCTAGGGGCACTGCAGAGCCAAGCTTGGCACTGTTTGGATAAAAAATATGGAAGATATTAAATATTGTTAAAAAAAGCACACATTGCCTTTTGCCTCTAGTGCCCGCTGAAGCCCTCCCCCTCTCAGACACTCGCAATGTTTTTGCGTTTCCTCGTAATACGTTTGCATTCCCTCGCAATGCTTTTGCGTTCCCTCACAAAAACTTTTTGCACTCCCTTGCAATAAAATTAATGTTCCCTCACAATACAGCCTATGGGCTCTGTGCACTAGTTTACTTGAAGTCGGCAAATCAGTTTCCAGTTTGTTGACATGGCTGTCAACAAGCACCTGAAGATGAGTGCTTTAGTTGTACCAAAGCATAAGAAATACAATGTACGCAAGTCTTAATGTCAATGGTTGGCTCTAAGGAGCACTGCTGCGTGCCACTCCTCTCAGCTTCAAGTCGTTATAAAAGCGATTTTAGCTTCCATCTTTTTCCTAAAAACGCCAGCCTACGTGCAGCACAAAATAAGGAGGGAACGATTTTTGGTGAGCACACGTTTTCAGGTGCTTGTTGGCTGTTTCCCAAAGTCGAGCATGCTTCCTTGATAGAATGCTTCATGTTGGGTTCTACGAAGATGAGGCTAGAGGCCTCCCTAGCGTTCTTGGACTCAGGCTTTGGAACAGACTAGCTACTGTAGTGTGGAGATGCACGTCACTGCGGTTCCACCTGAGCGCTCCCACTTTTAACTACACGCTTCTGTTTCAATAGGGGCGCTGCGCCGATGCATGTCAACGCTGAGGATTATGGGTATTTTTGTTCACCTGAGGATCCACAGACGCATCCTTGAACATTCTCAGAAGGAAGGGTGCGAATTCTGGAGTGTTGTTGACATTGGAACAGTGCTCGGCAGAGTTCGATGATGTGGTGTCCTTGAAAAGGCGCACGTTGAGTATGTGTAGCGGAGTTACAACGCTGAGTTGGAAGCTTGGGCTTTTAGCTCAGTGGTTAGAGCGTTCGACTCCCATGCCGGTGTGTGTTGAGGTGGCGGGTTCGAGGCCCTAGAGCGGCAAACGAATCGACCTCTGTGACATATGCCTCCTTGAACAGGAAACTGGTTTGCTGACTTCAAGTAAGCTAGTGCACAGAGCCCATTTCATTAACCTACAAGCACATAGAGTTGGCTAGCCTAGTATATGGAAAATATTTTGAAGTTCCCTTTGAGTTGGATCTGCTCCAAAAAATGAATGGGTTTTCCTTTCCTGTGCTACACCTTTCCACCAACACCTTTCGAAAATTTTGCACCCGAAAATTTTGCACCCGTATTTTTTGCGATATTGTTTTGCGATACAGTAGCCTATGGTGCAATAAATGGAAGGTCTTGATAGCGCATGCCACTAAAGTCTATAAAATAAAAAATAAAAATGTTAACATAAAAAAAAATGTACGGAATAAAACTAGACAGGTACGGCTGATTGGTATTGTTATTTACTGTTAAGCTGCGATGATGTGTGCACCAGCCAGCAGAGGACATGTACAGCCTGATGCACCCGGACAATTATGTGCGCCTGTCCTAATTCTGAAGCAGTGGCCACCACTACAAAATGAAGAGGAAAAACTGCGGAAGAAAGTTAATGTTTTTGCAATAAACTAGGCTACATCAACACAATATGTGGAGTGAAACTGGACGGGCTCTAATAACCTCTGACTTCTCTCGAGTCAGTCACTGACAGTAGAATGCATTGGGAACACTGTTCACCAAGTCATGATGATAAGCATGGCGTGTCGCAGCAGAGGTTTGTGATGTTTACTGAGTGTAGGCTAATCTTAGGTAATGTCGTGTTCAAATTCAAATTTGTATTTGTACAAATTTGACAACTAGTATTGCCAGGCAATACTACAAAGAAATGTAGTATTGTGGTGGCAATACTGGTGACAGCGGCCATGTGTTAGTGGCATATGTGCTATCAAGAGCTTTTTTGAGATTTACGAGATTTACTGCACTTTATTTGAGATTTAAGAGATTTACTGCACCATAGGCTACTGCGGTATCATGTGGTATGTCAACATTGCTAAAATGACGGGTACAATTTTGGCAAAACTTGGTGGAAAGGTTAGCAAAGGAAAACCAATTAATTTTTGGAGCAGATCCAACTCAAAAGGAACTTCAATGTGTTTTCCATATAGTAGGCTAGCCAACTCCATGTGCTTGTTAATGAAATTGGCTGTATTGTGAGGGAACACAAACTTTATTGCGAGGCAAAGCAAAAAGGTATTGCGAGGGAACACAAAAGCATTGTGAAGGGACGCAAAAGTTATTGCATGGGAACGCAAAATTATTGCAGGAATTTAATGTAGAACAGGTTAATCATGTCAGACCTCAACAATTTTGCAACAACATGCCAACCCACACAGGTATGGAGTGCTAGTCAAACGACGTAAAACACATCAATGTAAGACACTTCAAATAGCCTACTTTGGACCGACTTTGGAATTTCAATAAACAACGACAATTTCGACTGCAAGGTCCAGAATCGAAACAAGCGACAATTCCAGAATTGTACAGAACCATCTAGCTTCTTACATTATATGAAAACAAGCTATGAAGATGCAGTTGAAGAAAATAATTATTTCATAATGATGACAGCACTTTGCTGACAAACAGGAGTTGGAAGGCAAGGATTAGACAATAAATAAATTGTCCACTCACCATACATTACACAAAACAAAGCCAAGAGGAAAACACGTCCTGGAGTCATTTTTGCGTGACAAGTCCGCAGTTCAATAAACAAACGGCAATTCTGACCGCAGTCCTGAATCAAAACAAGCGACAATTCCAACTGCTAGTTCCCGAATTTAAGGACGTTTCAGAATGCCACACAGGAAAAGAAACTACAGACAAAGGGTGCATTCATGGGGAGTATTCATGGTGGATTTGGGAATAATGGGAACTTTCCAGTGATTACATCATTCTTCCAGCTGCGAGTGTTCATGTGCTTTGCAGTTGAAATGTGGGAAAAACATGAACAACACAACAAAAATGAAAACATACACACAAATAAAAGACTGTATTTACTCAAAAGTTTGGCATGAGGCACCTGTGAAAGAAGGATATGCAGCTTTCAAGTGACAAAAACTACAAATTCCCAAAATCATCTAAATAATTGCTGGACATGAAAGTCCACAATTTAAATGTCATGACCATGCATCATTCCACAACATGTGTCTCCATCATCAAGTTATTCAATTAGCAAAACTAGCCTGACCATAGTCAGGTTTTAAAATGACTGGCAGGTTTGCTTGAGAACAAGAGAGTTCAGATGAATTCTTTGCCGGCAAATGACGGGGACTGTAGGATTTCGTTTGTGTATGAGAGAAAGAAAAGGTTTACATCGGGCAAATACAAGCAAAACAAGAAGGAACAAGGATTAGAAACTCCTGGTGGATGTTGGAAGGCAACTACAAGTTTAGGGTTAGGGTAAGGTTAGGGTTAGGATTAGGTCCTTTGAAGACAACTGCGACAGCGCTGCCTTGAAGTCGACAGTGGGGGCCCAAAAGATGATCAGGCCATGTTGTAACCTGAACTGACTCTGAGACATCTGAAATCTAGGCGCTGTGTTTCTAGAGTGGTAGTTGTTGGTGACCCTATTAAGGGCTTGCTTTCTGATCAGATCATAAACGGCCACAGCAACAAAGAGGAATGACTGAAGAATTTGTGACATTGCTTGGTATGTTGGTATGTGGCTGATCGGATCATAAACAGCAACAGCAACAAAGAGGAATGACTGAAGAATTTATGATATTACTTGGTATGTTGATTGTTGAGTGTTACTGATCGGATCATAAAAGGCCAGAGCAAAGAAGAGGAATGACTAAACAATTTGTAAATATCTGTTGGTATTTGTTGGTTCCCCTATCAAGGGCTTGCATATCGGTTAGATATGTTGCTGACCAGATCATAAATGGCCACAGCAATAATGTAAATGTAAATCAGGGGCCGTATTTACAAAGAATTTTAAGGCTAAAAGTAGCTCCTAAGTGGCGAATTTAGAAGCAACTCCTAAAAATAATGGGCGTGTCACTCCTAACTTTAGGACTCCTAATTTTTTTCCCTAAAAGTAATTCACGAAGCATTTTAGACCTAAAAGTAGCACCTAAGTCTGGGACAGCTTAAAAGAAGTTAGGAGTCGAGAGGACTCCTAACTCACTAAGACCTATTCACAAACAGCTTTTTGTGGCATTTCACGTTGCGATGTTCTGAAATGCGTCGCCTATGCGGCAACAGGAGCTTCCAATCGCGAGGGAACAATTTTGCATTCATAAAAGGGATGCAATAACGCCACCAATAACAACCAAAACTACTCATTGTTAACATGTAAATTAAATGTAACGTTTCATTGTGAATCAAATATGGTCTCTTCTTTGCAAACGTAGGCAATCTAGGCATATGTGACAGATTAATTCAATAATGTTGCAAAGATACTGCATCAGTCCGTAGACCTATGTTTCATTAGGCTACTACTGTAGGCTATTTGTTTTGCTTTACTCTTTATTCATTTAGGCTAGGCCTTTTTATTCAGTTATTCGTCATCTTCCGTCCTTCGAGCTACTTGTGTAGAGCACGCATTCTCAGACCTGTCACCTGTCACTCATCATCGTATGGGAGGTGTTTGGAATCATTCCCGCGTTACAATCATCAGCCAATCAAGGTGGTCACTTCAGTCAAGCTCGTGCATGAGTAATGACGTCATCCATAGCAACGAAGACTCACTCTTAGTTTAGGAGTTGTCATTTTTCCTTACTAAGAGTAGGTCTGAAAGGCTTTGTGAATAACTTTTAAGAGAAAACTCCTAGCTAAAATCTTTTAGTGCGATTTAGGAGTACTCCTAGTGGTAAGATAAAAGGCTTTGTGAATACGGCCCCAGGTTTCTAGGCCAAGTATAATTGCGTATACAAGGAATTTGGTCTCTGCATTTATCCCATCTGTGAATTAGTGAAACACACAGAGCACACAGTGAACAGACAGTGAGGTGAAGCACACACTAATCCAGAGCAGTGAGCTGCCTGGCTACAGTGGCACTCAGGGAGCAGTGAGGGGTTAGGTGCCTTGCTCAAGGGCACTTCAGCTGTTCCCACTGGTCAGGGATTGAACTGGCAACCTTTCAATTCCAAGCCCCGAAGCCCTAACCAGTAAGCCACGACTACCCCCTAAAAAGGAATAACTGAAGACTTTTTTATATTGCTTGGTATGTTGGTGATCGGATCATAAACAGTCACAGCAATGAAGAGGAATGACTGAAGAATGTGTAGGTATTTGTTGGTATTTGTGAGTGCCCCTATCAAGGGCTTGCGGTTTGTCTGGCTATGTTACTGATCGGATCATAAACGGCCACAATAACAAAGAGGAATGACAAAATAATTTTCTGGTACTTGTTGGTGCCCTCATCAAGGGTTTGCGTCTTGTTTGTAGATTGCTGATTGGATCATAAATGGCCATAGCAACTAAGAGGATTGACTGAAGAGTTTGTTGATATTTGTCGGTGCCCCATCAAGGGCATGCAGTTTGTTGGCAGAGAACTCATCACAGTGTTTCCCACAGAATTGAATTCCATTTGTGGTGGTTGGTTTGCAGAATTAACTTGAATACAACAGTTTTTAACAATTAGCACAGTGTGGTTATGATGCTAACCAGATTTAAGCACAATTTAGTACAACCGGGAAAATCATTATGTGGTGGTCAATGTTGATATTGTGGTGGGCCGCCACAAATAAGTCAATGTATGGGAAACACTGCATCATGGGTGTGGAGGGGGTGGGTCTAGGATGCCAGATACCACTGTTGAACCAAAGATTCTATTGTTAACTAAGATGAATCATAAGACGATTCACCAATTGAACGAAATGGCTACTAGTTCTAGACTCCTAAATAGGCGTGTCAAAACATAAACTTTTCTCTGAATAAGCAATAATAACATATACATATCATTTTGTATACTATTTTACAGTCATTGTTTGTGTGTGATGCCAATGAAACACTCTTTCGGACACGGAATTAATAATTTCATTTTGCCCCGTTAATCGAGCTAGCTAACGTTAGCACAGTAAACGGAAAGTGAATGGGAATGTTCGCTAGCTAGCTAGCAGCTAAGAACTTTGGTTAAACTTATATATTGTTGCAAACAAACCTGAAGTAACATATGTTCAGCAACTTTGTGGTAGTCTACTAGTTCTAGCAAAAAATATGTTAGGTTAGTTTATCAACCATCTCTGAGTTTAGAGCATCTGAGAACAGGTGGCTGTGCACCAGAACTTTGAGGAGACAGTGACAGATCACGAACAAAGCTATTTTTGTCTTTATTTGTTTCGTTGGAAAATACAATTTCAATGTCTGAATGTTAGGGAGACATGTGGCTTCTAGAAAATGGGTTCAAAACTTACATCACTGAATGTAGGGCTAAGGCATTGGTCATATTCCGTGAAAATTGTCATTTCTCCCATAGGAATACATAGACACTGGACCTCCCGCTAGACTCCTAAATGGGCGTGACAGCTTCGAACCCCACGTCACAACGTGCCAGAATTTACCCTCTTATGAATCGTCTCGCTTTATCAACCGTCTCTGGTTTAACCTTCTGGAGATGTTGTGGGCCTAATTCAAAGAAATACCCATGAAGGAAGATGCCTGCTTGTAGCCTGGCGGGCCATCCTATATCATTGAAATGTATAGTCTGGCATCGAACCATTCACCTCGCTTAATCCAAGGGGCGGGCAGAGAATTGTCTTTCAAACTGCCTAGGCATGCAATAGGCCAGCGCTACGACCATATCCGTATCCGGTCGGCAAAACGGCAAATACATCCTTCTTCGAAAGGAATGACTTAAGTGCATTGTGTTGCTCAACTTTCAAAGAAAAGCACAAGTCCAACTTCTCCAAAGTTGACGCCAACGCCGATTCAAACAACCGCTCTTCGTTCGCCATAGCCACCTTCCTTGTTCTTCACCGTCGCAGGACTGTCGTTATCCTGTTAAGCCCGCCTTAAGACTCTCTAACAAAATAGAGCGCTGTGATTGGATGAGGTCCACGGCGTCAGCCAATAGAAATCCCTATGGTTTGATACTAGACGTACAGACTGAGCAAATTAATTTGCCGCCGCTAGGGTGCGTCTAGATTTCTAGGCTAGCCTGCTTGATAACCCCAGTGAAATGCTGGGGTGAAATAATTTTGTTCACAGTAAAAAGGCTTGGTTGTTGATTGACCACTGTGTGAAATCCCCTACCTATAGCACAAGGAACAGTTTGAATTATGGGGGGGTTGGGGGGGTCTGATCCCCCTGATTAGGATCTGGACCCCCCCCCCCACAAAAAAAAACAACAGTCTGGGGAAGATTGCACAATTCTTATGTAATGTAAATTGTAATGTAATTGTAATGTAAATTTAATCTCTGTCCCTCCCAAACTGTGTCAAAATGGTGTGTTTAGCAGCCAGAAATTTTAACAATTCAACATTGTTGATGCAACCTTACTAGACTTGTGGTGTTAACTACATTTAATACACTATTGACATTTGAGTTGAAAAGAAAAAAACGTCCTTTTAATACAGACAGTCAGCCCCTCCAATTGTCGTAGTGGAATTTGAACTCTGACAAGGAATTTAACCTCTTTCCAGTGTATATTTGAAAGGGAATATGCTAAACATAAACACAAAAAGGCCTGCTACTAGGCATATGTCATTTTGATCTGTACAATTTTAAATTATACTTACTGCACATTTATTATAATAATATTCAATATTAAGCTTCAGCAATTCAAGCTTGATTTATCATGACAGAGCAAATCACAACAAGGGCAGACAGAGGCAGACATAGGGGATCTATCTAAAAGCTCCTTTTGACTTGCGTCATATGAAAACAAGCTATGAAGATATAGTTGAAAAAATAATGATTGCTGAAAAACAGGAGTCAAATCTCAAGGATTAGACTGGTCAAATAAATTGTCTACTCACCATACATCGCACAAAACAAGGCAAAGAGGAAAACACGTAGGCGTACTGGAGTCATTTTCACTTGGTACAAGTCCATTTCACTTCACATGTGACAAATTCTTCTGTGCAAGGATGGCCTCTTGCTTATGTCTCTTCTTTTGTAAATCTGAAACCTTTCAGTTCATGTAAATACCTGCCCCCTACATACTAGGAGGCCACTTCGGTAGCACAGTGATGTGTGAAACACTTCTCAAAGATGTGCATTAGATTTGTAGTCTTTTCAAAAATCAAAAAAGAAAGATAGCAATGATGTTCCTCACAAGATTGAATCTTCTTGCTGTTGGATTCAACAAACAACTGCTTTGGACAAGGCCATAAACAATAACAATCCTAGCACAATTAACACGTAGCTCACTTCAGGAAGACTTTCTGACTGTGAAATTGAGAAAAATAAAATAATCTTCTTTTAAAATCTTAGATAATGCCAAGCTATTAATAGCATTGGACAGGAAACAAGACTAGCTTACAATTTAAAAGTGCAAAATGAAATGAAGGCCTACCTCACAAAGGTAAAAGTGCTTCTTATATTTGGCTCATTTGATTCAACTGCTAAAACAATAGATTCAATGATTAAATCAACGTCGCTATATTGCTTATGTTGCTTTTTTTGTTGTTGCAAATATTCATTTCATGAGGTTATGTCAAATAAGAAACTGCTCAATCATTTCAACATCATTCCCACATTCGCTAATACCGACATGTGTGCAAATATTTTCGAACGTGTAGGCTACCCTGAGAATAATCTAATTTCCTGAGTTTACTTTATCCAGGCCTTATTACATTCAATTTCTCTTTACTTGAGTAATGGACTAGGCCAACTCCCACGGCAGAAATATATGGGTGGCTCACATGAATACATCGGATATGCAAATTTTCCTTCAGCTAAATATAATGCAATTAGTTCATAATCTGGTGCCAGCATTTTCATCACTGAACACAGGAAAACTACATCTGTGTCACCAGATGACTTATAAATTGTAGCCCATCCAGCGTAGCCTATGTAGTCAGTTTAAATTCATTTAACAATCTGCGTGCGAGGACATAGAGACGGCCATGTATACTTGGCTATTTCGGATGTGGTCCATCAGCAATTCAGAGGCTCACATGACTGTCCTTTCGCTGCCCTTCACAAATGTCTTCCTCTTGTTTTCTTCAGTCTTCTCTCTTCCCAAATTCTTCACCTCGTTTCTGGTAAAAAAATCCTCTTTTGAATGGTTAACCTACTCAGCTTTTATTAATCTGACATCACAGCTATCCAAAGTAGCTAAGCAAAAAAAAAAAAAAAAACATGGCCAAATATTTAGGCTAATCTACGTCTCTAACCTGAAATAGCCTGATGCGAAGACTGTCATCATGCACTGACCCTACAGACAGAAATACAAAACCAAATGTAAAACGCCTCCGTAAATGCGCACTTCTGTTTCCCAGTAGCTGAGACGAACGTCGCGCCTGACGCTCCGATGGCGTTTGGCTAGACTCAGAGTGAGGCTACGTCTGATGCATTGCGGTAAAAGGTGGAGGAGGAGAGTGAGCAGGAGGAATGAAGCATGGGCGACGATTCGAGAAGATGCCAATGGTTCTACGGAAATACAGTCCATGCATCGAAATGGCGAGGATGTCACTGTATCCAACAGTCATACAGTGTTCGACTACCCCCCCCCCCCCCAATCATCATCTCCTCATGCATTTTATATAGTCATCATATAAATTAAATTAATGAAGGTAGGTGTACCCTTTCTTGTAGTAATCTAGAACACAAAAGACACAACATATATATATATATATATATATATATATATATATATATATATATATATGTATAGCATATTTGAAGGTAAGGCAAAACACAATAAATAATTTTTTGATTTGTTAAAAATTCAGTGAAATCACTGGTCCCAACAAGCTGCAGCAACTTGAGGTGACTTTACCTGAATCTGAAGACTTTCTACAAGTTATGAACTCTGACTATTTGATTAACTTATTTTTAGAGAACATTCCATGAATTCCACTCTAATTTATTCATCATTAAATAGATTTAGATTAATGATCATGATCTTATTACTTTATGTGATTAATAAATGCAAAAGCTTTGGATATGTCCTAACAATGGGATCACAAACATGTGTGAAAAGATTTTTTCGTATACTCATCAGGCTTTAATTAGTATTAAAGTGAAATGTAAACAAATATAACACAACCATTAAGAGTACAGAGCCTTTATTATTATTTTTCAACAAGCATGATTACGGCACTCGCACAGAAGCATTGAGCAGGTTGGAGGATAGAGAAGAGGCACTAGATATACTAACAACCTATGGGTAATACCTGTATACTGTGTAACACACATATGAACTCTGTATCCTCATATCTAAAAATGAAAACATTAAAACTAATAAAAAATAATCCTTTAAAAAGTATTCATTTAAGGATTGTTTGGCATCCACTCATTTGTCTCATCCGATGTGCCGTTTCCCCATCTTTTTGACAATTCCTGGATGCAGCCACTTCTTAATTGCCACCGGAATTTCAACATCCGAGGATTCGGAGGCAAATTGAATTTGTCCAATTGCTCCTAACAGAACAAAACAAAGCGCATCCACATTTTTTTATTTATCAAAGTAATCAACTCATCCAACCTCACTGAAAGTCTTTTTACGGCTTCGAGAAACTTGTGTGTGGAACTTACTTGTCAAAAACGCTCTTAATTGAAGGGAGTGGTTGGCTGCCTCTCCATCGATGCTTCGCCGCCGGTAGAAGGCGTTGAAGGCGTTGAGGGCATCCACTCAATTTGTCTCATTTGACGCGCCTTTCTACCACCTTCCCTGTCAGCCGCAAGCTGTAGCCACCGTTTAATTGCAGCTTCAATTTCCATATCCGAGGACTCAGAAGTCATGCGATTTTGCCGAACCGCTCCTATGGAAAAATAAAAATCAAAGATAAAATCCTGAGGTTCACCCACTTGTGAACTAATCAAGAGCGAACTTTTTTTCCATGTGTTTTAGATACACTGTTCACTCCTAGACTTACTTGTCAAAACATCTTTTAATTGAAGGGAATGGAAGGCCGTTTTGCCATTGATGCCTCTCCAGTTGATCTTCAAGGCAAGCGTATTGGTGAGGAGGTGACTCATCATTCTCCAAACACAATCCTTAACATTCATCCCACCTCTTAGAGCCAGTGTGTTGATCTGTCAAATCGGGTTCAATAGTACATGGGGGGGGGGGGGGGGGGGTGGTATTAATTGCTTTGTAAACTTTGTCTGGATGACTTGTATTTATTGCTTTTGACAGACGGATAGATAGATAGATAGATAGATAGATAGATGAGCATTTATTCCAAACCATAGAACAGTACAACAGGTTTAATCCAAACCACTAGGCAGTAGTGCTTTTCACCAGCTCATGGTGCCGTGAGAGGTTGTGTATCTCACCAATTTATGCTTTAGGTCAGAGCTAAAGAGCAACCGAGCCTCCAGGTCATGCAGAGTGTCGAGCTCCTTCAGCGGAAGGAGACCTGGCTCCAGCTCGTTGTCTCCGTCGTCCTTGCTGTTTCCCTGCGGAGGCTCAATGGTCCTGGAGATGACATTCAGCTGCTCCAGGATCAGCTCTTGGTTTGTGAGCAGATTGTGTAGGAGTGCTGCACAAAGACGAGAGGGAGCGTTTCAAGAAGAGGGGAATTGGGGTAGAATTACAGGATGTCTGAAGACAACCTACATGTATCTAAGCATACTGGGCAGATTTCCCAAACATCACTTAAGCATAGTCCTAGACTGAAAGCTTTTTCTCAATAAAAAATCCCCATTGAAAGGGGGGGGGGGGTAATTTATGTGCTTAGTGGGTCTAAGTGGGTAAATACTCAAAATCAATCTGATTCCTTTGAAAGGTGGACATCAAGTTGAAAACTCCGAAAACAGCAAAAGGTGAGTTGTGCCTTTGTGAAGTTGCGAGTGGGTGTCCATTGCTTTTGACACAATACCAAATTTTTAACATGGGCTGATTTCCCATACTTAGGTTAAGCGTAGTCCTAGATTGAAAGCTTTTTCTCAATGAAGATCACCATTGAAATTATCTTTTATTCAAGGAATAGGCTTAATAAATGTATGGGACACCTGACCATGGTCATGTTTGACCCCGATGCAGGCACTAAAAGCAACACCTTTAGGCAGCTAAACCCCCATTCACATACACAACAATTAGCCACAAGAGACCATGTGATGTTTATGTAATTCAGCGAATACAGGCAAAATAACCACTAGCGACATGAAACATCAGTGGCAGGTGATGGGTGAATTGCCGTATATATGAACGGGGCTTTACGCAGCTGTGCGCCATGTCATTGCCATTGGACTGAGTTGGACTAAGTTAACACGGACTTTTCTTTATTTTAATTTCTTATTTATTTATTTTATTACTTGTTCATTTTTGTTTGTTGTCTGTCTTGTATGTCTACCGGTGTCTCGGGTACGCTGGCGATTACGCCGCTCCATCAGGCATCTTTGTCTTGTGCGTCAATTGTTATTTTGTAAATTTGTTTATTTGTCTTGATGTCGCGGGAACGCTGGCGACTACGCCGCTCCGTCCGGCATCTTTTGTCTTTTTGTTATGTGTCTTGTTTGTGGAGCGATTTGTGTTGCACTCTGTGCATGTTAAATGCGCTATAAAAATAAACCTGACTTGACTTGACTTGACTTACATTTAAGAGGTGATGTGATGTGATGTCAAAGCTCAGTACTCACTGCAGACAGGATCAGTCCCTCTGCTGTTTGTCTCAGGCATGGCAGGAATGTCATTGGGGGATCCACAGTGCTGACATATGACTGTGGGCGCATTGGATGGCATGCCCTCGTGCATTTGTTCACTGTCCTCAGAATCATTCATCCTACAAATGGTTACACAAACATAAATGTGTAAATGTCCAAACCCAATACCTAAGATGTAATACAAATACAACAGAATACAAGAGCAAACTATTAGAAATAGCTTAATTTCATCAGAATACAGCTAACAGTTTTGCCTTGAGGATGTTTATTTATATTATATACCATGCAATTCTATTATGGTGATAGTAAAAGAAAAGAATGGTTTACATCATCTCCCGCTTTCGTTTGGAACTCCCTGGTTCAACATCTGAATGAAGATCAGCTTGGTCCTCAAGCAATGACAGCTTCCTGTGTGCGTCACTGTAACTGGCTAACAACAACAATAAGGAACATATTTACTTTCACAACACACAAGCTCCCAGTGTTGAAATCATGCAATGTTAACATTGTCACATTCTTGTCACATTGTCACATACCTGCAGTGTGCACTAGGGTTACTTTAAATGGAAGCCAGTTTGCACATGGCTGTTCCTGGCACCTTGAGGCTTTCAGGATCCTCTGGGTTTTGTAGGGAGGCCATAGACAGACGCCATCCTTGACCCAGTTTGCCGGCACTACCTCCACCTCTTCAGTGTCAACAAATTTCACAATGTGATACATGTTGATGCAGTAATGGGCCTGAAAATGCAGGAGATGCAACAGCATTATGTATTACAGTCTGTTTGAGCACCATAGCCTACACTACTACATTTAGTCCTATCTCCCACCAGCCATTAACTCCAATGCTGCACAAAAGGAGGTTTGAGGACCATAGCCTACACCAGCCTACTTCATTAGTCCTCTCCCCCACCAGTCATTAACTCCACAGCTGCACAAAAGGCAGGTTAATATACTCTCCCCATCACCACATGTATTTTCTCTCAATACCTATTAAACAACAGCCACTAGTTTAAAGAAGTGTCTTTCTGTCATCCTTACCAAATACCTTATTTTGGTGGTCTGATTTGGTACTATTGTGCTGAGCCAAAACCATTTCATTAAGACAATAATATTGTTAGCTGAATTAATTCTATAGAAATACCATAAATCAAGCCTACATAGTCTGCCATTTGTCCGACACACAGCCTACACACACACTCAAACACACAGAGACGCGTAGGCTACAAAGGCTAAATGACTTCACATCTCAAACACAATCCTTTTAAGTGGCCCATCGTAAATGGATGGCCTTTCTAGGCCAAGTGAAATGTCAGGACTATGCGGCCTTCTTTGATCAATTCAAAATGACTAATAGCTAGTATAATTGCTGCATATCAAGACACTGGTTTAAATTGTTAAACTGACTTGCTTTCTATCTTATTTGTAAAACCAGATTAATACAAGGATGTGTGTTTTAGGCCTGAATTTAAGCATAACATTGTGTTGCTACATTCTGTTGTTCGGATGAAACTTGTTCAAGATCGCATAATTTATGTTATATGCAAATCGTTTAATGACATATACATATTACATAACATATTGATGGCAATGCCAGTCAAAAGATTTGAAGTTAAACGAGAAAAGCGTCAGGCTATTTATTGCTAAGGTCGGTCCTTTCAATTCCTTTTAGGAAGAGAGGCGTACTGCTACTGTACAACGTTTGGTTTACAGGCTGTAGCTAACATTAGTAACGTTATTCTTCAATGGAGAAATATCGATAGCCGTTGAGATCACAAGGGGTTTATCTGAACGGCAATGTCTCGGGTCACATGTCACCCCTACATTATCGCCAAAGAAGACGGAAGAATATCCCCTGTAAGAAAATTCAAAAGCGGCGTATCATTAAGTAAGCTAACCAACTGGCTAGCTGTAGGCAGCAGCTAACATTAGCTAGCTAGTTGAGTTAGCCATTCTCGGACCTTCCTTCACGGTTTTAAACGGTAAGGCGATTTGCTAAATGTTTGGTAGTTTGACCAGCTTGTAGATTTAATCAACTTTGCATTAGATATTGCAGGTAACATCAAAGACAAAACACAATCGCAGAGCTGTTAGTCTGGTAGATAATCTATGATCAAGTTAGCTAGCCATCTAGCTAAAGTTAGCTTCATGAGCGGTCGCTTTGCAGTGCCGCTGGAGTCGACAATCGAATTTGATACATTGCATCACTATTGTTAATATTTAGTGCGTGCCAATCGATCAATATCGCTACGTTTGAGACAAGGCTTTGCGAAGACTTCTTAATCACGAATGTGGTGAATTACCTTATCGAGTTTGAATGCTAGCTTCTCAGTTTTGTAGCACATGCAGATAGCAGCTGTCTGGAATGGATCCGGCCCTAATCCGGCGCAGATCCGGTGGATCTACGCCAGATAAGGGCCGGATGCGTGCCAGAATCAGCTGGTTACTGTCAGAGGGGAAAAGTTCCAGGCAACGGAAGATAACATTTGATAACTTAACTCAGAAGTTGGGCCTGGCCCTGGCAACATATCAGAGCATGTTAAAGTTACATATTGGCAAAAAAATGGTCTCATTATTTAGCTAGTTAGCCAGCTTGCTACCTGGCTAACCTTGGTGTTACTGATGAGACTAAGCCTGCACATTTGTAAAACTTTGCCCATTCACACTAAGCTAAACTAATAATACCCCTTAGGGTTGTTATAGAATGACACGATTGAAACAGGCATATATATGATACATGGCTTGTTTGCCTCTTGTCTGCAACCATAAGTTGGCCTTTTTGTGACGCTAGCCGTAGGACACAAAATTTAGTATCGTGCATATTGAAACTATCGGGGTGGTTGACATGTTCTACTCACTGGATGCTGTTACACAGACTGTGACTATGAATAATTGTATGCAGGTTAACATAGATTACATCTGTACTGATATCTGAAAATGACCGGTGCACTCGACTTTCAGGCCTGACCAATGGACAGAGTTTGCCGGGGGGCTACCGCCCCTTCTGGCACAGCGATACAAGTATGCTTTCCCGATGTGCAAGGAACGCTCTTGGAGAAGCTGAACCAGCAACGCGAAGATGGAATGCTTTGCGACCTTTCCATCCATGTGCAAGGACAGGTGTTCAAGGCACATCGCTGCGTTCTTGCAGCGTCCTCGCCATACTTTCATGACCAGGTACTATTCATGAAGATATAGAAGTGAAGTGATTGGAATGCCATTGGATTTTGGTTGTTTTAAAATTCTGAGGTTAATGTAAATCTTAGCGTGATAAACCTGCTTGTTCCAGTAAACTGCTGGAGACAAGTGACTCTGACATGTATAATAAATAATAAATCACCCAGCAACCTCATACAAACCAGCAAACAACCTCAAAAACGTCAAAATTCGCATCAAACATATCTGGCTCATCTTTGACCAAATACCAAAACTGCCACTTGACTAAAAACACCATACTGGCACTTGATTTAAAAACATCCTGACTGTGAAATAATGTGAAATGACTATTGACATGACTCGATATAAAAGGCTTAGTGCTCCTTTTACTATTTAGTGTCCCTGAAATCTGAACCACTTCTCTTTCAGGTTCTCTTGAAGAATGTTACTACTGTGTCTCTTCCATCAGTCATGGACCCTCTTGCTTTCCAAAGCGTCCTGAGCTCCGCCTACACTGGACAGCTTAGCATAGTCCGCGAGGACATAGTCAACTACGTAACTGTGGCAAGCTTCCTGCAGATGTGGCACATCGTGGACAAGTGCACAGAGGTATTAAAGCAAGTACGACCCCCAATGGAACCAAGTCCAGTGGAAATCACACCACCACATGGGGGCTCGTCCAGACACCAGTCCCCGAGTAGCTCAGACTGCTACTATGTGGACCCAGACGACAAGGGTCGGGAGAAAGGCCGGGACTGCATATCGTCCCTGGAGAAAGGGTCAAGGGGCATGGAGCAAAAGGGGCCGCTACCTCCCCTGGCTACCTGGAGGAGGCCACATCTGACCTCGAGGTGGCGAGCTCGGGCGTCGCCGCAGCCACCCGAGTCCTTCAGCCAGCCCCCGCCACTGGCCTCCGGGTCTGTCTTTAGCCCCGAACACAGCGAGGATCTCTCAGCCAGCGAGGGAGTGTCCATCCCTGGCGGCAGTGGCCATCATAACCATCACACTGGCCCCTATGGACAGCACATGGGACGAGGATTAGAGACTGTTCCCACGCGACTGGAAGGGCTCGCCGATCCTTCCCACCTAAGAGAGAGGGCGCGGTCAAAGGGAGCAGCCACGAGCCGCAGGAGACACCCAAGCTGGGACCGAGAGGGAAGGGAGGATGGAGGCCTCCAGGAGAGCCAGAGTGGTGGTGAGAGGGGGATCGAGGCAGATGAAGGTGTCGGTGAAGGTTTGGTAGAGGAAGCCACGACGAAAACCCAAAGGACACAGCGCTCTGGTGAGTGTTTGCTCAAACATGTGTACACAAGTGAATGTTGCAATGCAGTAATTGGGGCACTGGTAGCATAGTGGTTAAGGAGCTGGGCTAGCATGCAGTAGCCTAAAATAGTAGTGGGTTCCCGGCTTCCACCGTTGTGCCTTTGAGCAAGGCAACCCAAGTCACTGCGCGGACAATGTAGTCCCTTGTAATAGAATTGACATATGTAAGTCACTTTGGATGAAAAGTGTCTGCTAAATGAATAAATGTAATTGTATATGTGTATGTTGCAATGCAAAACTCTGCATAACAAAGGATTATGTCATAAAACGATATGCTTTCTCATTCTGTTGATACATAATTTATGTTGATCAATACCTGATGAGCTACCTGAATCGCAGAACATTAGGATTGACCAAAGATCATGCTGCTTAAAAATGGCTCAAGACTGTATCAACAATAGAACAAAAATGTTAGTTATATAACATCAGTCCCAAGAGACTTACCTAGTACTTTAATGGGTAGCCTGTCTTATTTTAATGTCTTATCAAGACAAATTTGCTTAACGCACTTGCGGACAAATTTGCTTGTTTTATGTACAAGTATTTGTAATAATTTGTCTTATATCTGAAGGGCCATTTTTATAGTATGTGGTTCGTATCCTGTCATGCCACAAATGTTTTTCTCTCTTTAGGAGACTACATACCAAGCACGGCACTACTGGAAGCACGGCCAGAGGCCCCTGAGAAGGACGAGGGAGAGTCTCGGTCTCACATTGGCCTGCCAGACACTGCAGAAGACTGTCCGCCGCTACCCTGCGGGTCTGGGCTGTGTCCAGCTCCCCCCGCCCAGGAGCAGTGGCAGGCGAGTCCATGGCTGCAGCAGAGAGACTACAGAAGAGAGGAGGACGATGAGGTGGACGAGGACATGGACTTTGAGCAGCTGGGAGAGGGTGTATTCGGCGGAGAAACATACGATGAAATCGAGGACGGGACCGGGCAGGTTTCCCAGAGGCCTCTACTGCCGTCACCAGATGACGGGCAGTTCATCTCTGGCCAGTCGGATCACAGCTGGGTTGGCGGCGGTGGGGGTGGCGGCGGCTCCCCGTCGTCCACCCCCTTCCACCCGTCGGCCTCGCCCCCGATCCCTTCGTCCTCCTCTCCGCAGCCCAACGCTGCAGGCCCGTACACGGGCCGGCTCCACTTCTGCCACTGTGGCAAGGCCTACACACTGAAGAGCATGCGCGACCGCCACGTGAAGATGCAGCACCTTAACCTCAGGCCTTTCTCTTGCCCTGTGTGCTCCAAGTCCTTCAAGATGAAGCACCACCTCACCAAGCACCTCAAGACCCATGGCAGCGTCAGGCCCTATGAGTGCAGCCTTTGTGGGAAGAAGGTAGTCTGGAGGGACAGTTTCCTGAGACACCAGGCCCGCTGTGAGCGACTGGCTCGAGCCGGAATGGCAGCCACTGGTGACGATGGAGCCGACGTCGGGGATGACGGGTACGTTCCACAGGATGGTGACGGCTTCCTGTCGGACAGCAGTCACGTGAAAGTGGAAAAGATGGATTTTAATGGAGACGAGGTGCCTTGTATGGATGGACTAGACAATATGGCATTTCTGTCTGGTGGTGACCGTGTCTTGGCAACCCCAGGAAAGACACTGGATGGACATGTTTTAAAACAAGAAGAAGGAGAGAGGTTTAGCTGACTTTAGAACAGATCTATGTTAACAATAAGCACAAGCATAATAGCAGATTTTATGAAATCTTTGCTACCAAAGTGAAAGACTATCATGTGAGTTTATTCAGGAAGGTAGGGCCAAGGACTAACAACAAGGTCCAAGGACTTTTGACAAATTGGAGATATGACAAAATATCTGGCAATATGTGCAGAAGTTCATATTTGTAAAAAAAAAATGTGAATAAGGTTTTGTTTGAAGATGCTCACTTTATGAATTCAGTACAATCATACATGTTCAAATTATGTTTTAACCACATAATTTATTCTATTTCCATTTCACACAGTATGTAATTTTTGCAGCTTTTTTTTTGTAAATAAAGGCTTGTATGCCTTTAATCTGACAGGATAGTGGAGAGAGTAACAGGAAGTGAGTGGGAGGGAGAAATGGGGTGGGATCGAGAAATGACCCGGGTCATCATGGGCACGTGGACCCAAATATGGTACAGGCGCTGTAACCAGTTGTGCCATGGTGACCCCAGAAATTTTACTTTTAAAGGTGCAGTCAGCGGTGGTATGCAATTTCAAGCCCATAACATTTTTTGTCACATTCAGCAAACATCGCCTCACGATTCACTAGCTGTCTATCCTGTGAGTACACTGTAAAAAATGGTAGCCTGCCCCCCAAAGAAAAATTAAACACAGTGTGGATTTTCTCTGGGAATACTGAAGAAATGTAAATATAAACATATATAAATACAACATCATGCACAATTGCTGACTGTACCTTTCAGAGGTATTGGAAGAGTTCATGTACACATTGAGTAATGGTCATCTCTTGTGGAGTAATGATTCTTTAGAGTGCTGAATCTGTTATGAAGAGCTACCTAAAGGATGTTTTCATCACAATTGTAAATAGTTTGCACACGTTAGCATTTGTCAATATTACTGACATAAACTGGACTGTATTTATTGACTTCACTAAGACTTGAGGTCTCAGATAATTTCCTGACAGTCTGAAAGACTCCTTAATGGGTATACAGCCATTTTTTTTTTAAATTTCATCAATACGAATTCAGTCCTTATTAAATCAATACCATCTAACCACTTTGTGGATGTGTTTTTTTTCTGGGAAGATGCACAATTCACAGAAAGAGTTTGTGACCTTGTATACTGGTAGACGGCAATATACTACAGGTTTTAACAATTAAATGTTGCTCTCAGTAGAGCTTCAAATATTTCTGTATGTGGCTTGCTAATGCATGGTCTTTCACTCTGAAAGCATGGCACATTTTATCCAGCAAAACTTTGTTTACCCTGAGGGTAGCCATGCTCACATTTTGTGAGTTATCAAAAGAAAATGGCACATAGAATGGTAGAACCACTCCAATCTCCTTTGTAATACTTGCCAATTGGGGGAACAGGAAGAATCAGTTATCCTCTATCTAAGGAAACTTAAAAGGATGACTTCATGATATGCAGACAATTATCCATCTGCATCACAGTAAAGGCTCTGAAGGATATATTTGTTTTAACAGTACCGCCTATACAAAAAAGAACTATAGGAACCTTATTTGGGACAAAATAAAAACTTAAAGTACTACTAAATATTTTATGAATCCTTTGGTATTCTGGAAGATACCATAGAGATGCACCCCCCCCCCCCCCCCCCCATTACTGAAGACATCGAAGTAGCATTCAAAAAAAAAAAAAAAAAAACTTTTCGGCTTGCCCCAGATTTCAGACATTTATTTCTAGCAACGGACTTGACCATCATGTGGTATTTCACATTGATCAACAGGTGGCGATATTGGTCAAGATACAAGATCATCGGTTGACAATCAGGTTGGCGTTTTTACAATACACTTTACAATACAATTTACAATGGCTTAATGAATATTCTGTATGGAATGCTCCACTAAGTGCTTTACATAAATAATATTATAGTCCATAGTGGCGTATGCGTCTGTAGGCCTACATATTTGTGATCTGCCTCTTCACGTGTTAAAAGTTTAAGGCTTGTGTAAACACGCAAGGGTCGAACGATTACCAATAATTGAAGGCAGGTGTTGCCTAATGTGCCACGATAGTCACACTGGAATAACCTGCTGACAACTGAGACGCGTACCGCTGTAGTAGCCTACATTTGTCCAACACAAGACACAGTTATCAATCGTTTTTTTTTTTTTTTTTGTTTGTTTGTTTACAATATGGCTATTTTGGAGGGTGCCCTGCACATTAGCTTTAGGCCTACTTTGTCTTGTGGTGTTCGCCTAACACGAAGTGTTGAGTGGGCAGCTCTCTGGACTTGTAACCGCAGGGTTGCCGGTTCGAGCCCCGACCAGTGGGCCGCGGCTGAAGTGTCCTTGAGCAAGGCACCTAACCCCTCACTGCTCCCCGAGCGCCGCCGTTGTAGCAGGCAGCTCACTGCGCCGATTGGGTTAAATGCAGAGACCAAATTTCCCTCACGGGATCAAAAAAGTATATACTTATACTTATACCGATACCTCTTTTCACTTTTTCGCTGCAGACACTGCAAGGAAAGGAAAGGAACCTCCAGGACCCAGACCCGTCCCTATTCTGGGAAATCTGTTACAGTTGGACCTCAATAGGCTCTATGAGGGGCTTTGTGAGGTGAGATTTATTTTAACAATGAGTCCTGTATGGCTGAACAAAAACAGCTTTTGCGTTTCATTCATTCATTCATTCATTCATTGAATAAATAGTAATGGTTTGAAAGGTATTTGTTTTGCTAACCACATAGTTCTTGCATTATTGGGCAGCTATCCAAGAAACATGGATCTGTTTTTACCATTCATTTTGGCCCCAAGAAAGTGATAGTCTTGGCAGGATACAAAACTGTCAAAGAAGCCCTTGTAAACTATGCAGAGGAGTTTGGGAATAGAGACATTATGCCCATCTTCCATGATTTCAACAAAGGACATGGTAAGGTACCCCTTTTCTTAGCTAGTTTTGTGTCTTTAGTTAAGAGTGGAGTGTGGAGTTCTATGTGAAAACCATGTACAGTTATGTTTAAAGGCTTTAAGTAAAGATCTATCTGATTATTGGCCTATGTCGGTGCCAGGCATGGCAGAACTTACTTACTTAAAGCTTTTATTGTCCCCTAAGGGCGATTTGGTTTGCAGCAGACATCCATAGACAACATAGGACAAAAAGTACAACGTGACAACATGAACACCCAATGGGTGAAGAAAACATACAGTACATGCAGATAAGCAGTGCAGTGTGTATACAGGCAAAAAAAATAATACATAAAATACAATAAAAACAGGAAACACTTTCTGCTCTCCATTTGAGTACCTTCATGCAGCAGGAAATCATACCTCACACTGTGCACCAAAAACACCATGATGTCAGCCCAGAGGTCCAAAATATGAGTTCAATAGAGAAATGGCACTGGGAACAAATGAATGTCTATATCTATTGGTTTTAACTGCAGGGAATCTGAAGCGTGCCTTAGCAAGTGAAACTCGGGGTGAAGAGAATGACCATTTGCTGATAAAACAGATTCTGCCTTTTTTTGGACAAATCTACTGTACAGGTCTGATAGGCTGCTTTGCTTAGCACCTATGATTTTGCCACTGACCTTCACTATTTCGGCGAGAGAGGCTTTATCCTTTACATTCAGATTTCCATACCAGCATATTATAGAAAAAGATAAAAACAGATTCAATGTATGATTTATAAAATATCCTCATAATGGTTTTATCCACACTGAATATTGCCATTTTACGGAGGCAGAAGAGTCGCTGTTGGCCTTTCTTGCAGATATTCTCTATGTTAAGATTAAAATTTAGCCTGTCATCAATTCTTCCCAGGTATTTATATGAGCCCACGACCTCTACAGATTGACCGTTTATAGCACTGACCTGGGTAGGGGGAGGGTTGCGCCTAAAATCAATGACCATGTCCTTAGTTTTGGATACATTCAAGTGAAGGTGGGCACCATCACACCAGGCTATAAAATCGTTTAAAACAGGACCATGCTCAGATTCTTTTCCATTTAAAAGACTGACAATAACTGAGTCATCTGCAAATTTTAAAATATGTCTGTTTGTATGCTGGCTGCGACAGTCATCAGTGTATAAAATGTATAAAAGAGGGGACAGGACACAACCCTGTGGTGACCATGTAGAGGACAGTATCTCTTCTGAAAGTACCTCATTCACCCTTACTCTCTGAGTTCTGTCTGTTAAAAAATCCAAAATCCAACCCACTAAACTGAAATCTAAATCAAAGTTACTTAACAGCTTATCAACTAAAATGTGTGGTTGAATAGTGTTAAAGGCTGATGAAAAATCGACAAATAAAATTTTGGCATGAGTGTTGCTACCTACAAGGTGCTTAAGTATCAGATTAAGCAGAGTGGCTGTAGCATCCTCAACCCCCCCGCCTGGCCCTATAGGCAAATTGTAGTGGGTCCAATAGATTCTCTGTTTTGATAAGGAGCACCCTTTTCATTAGCTTTTCAAAACATTTCATCACCAATGGGGTCAAGGCAATTGGTCTAAAATCATTTAAAACCATAGGGCGACTGATTTTGGCCACTGAAACAATAGTCGAATTTTTCCAAATTTTGGGGACTCTCTGTTGGCTCAGGGAGAGCTTAAATATGTAATAAAATATTGGACCAAGTTGTTCAGCACACAAAGTGAGTAGGCGACCCCCTATGTTATCAGGCCCGGGGCTCTTCTTAACCTTTGAGTGTCTGAAGGTATCTACTACGGCATGGAAATCTCAGGGCGCTGGGGCACTGTCCATTAGGTAGTTTTTTTGCTCTAAAATGGCATCCTTAAATGTGGGTGAGTCAAACCTCAGATAAAACTCATTCAACGTCTGTGCCAGCTTTCTATCACATGTGAACCCATCCAGCACCAATTTAGAATTTCTTATTTCCTTTGTTCCGATTATGGTTTTCATGCTATCCCAAGCAGAGCCTAGATTATTGTTCCTTATTTGGTCCTCTAGCTTTTCTTTATAGCTCCGCTTTGCTCTTGCGATTTCATGTTTAACTTCCTTTTTTAGTTTTTCAAGCTCCGGAAGGTTCCCAGCTCTAAATGCCTGTCTTTTCCTGTATAGGAGTGCCCTGAGTGCTTTTGTCACCCATGGTTTACTATTTGGGTACACCTTTACTATTTTTTTAGGAATAACATTATCTTCACAAAAGGTGACATAACAACTGACAACATCTGTGAGAACGTCAATGTCCTAACAGGATTGCTTAAACATTTCCCAGTCTGTACACTCATAGCAGTCCTGCAGACTCAGTATGGATTCATCAGTCCTGACTTAGACCCGCTTGGTGACCGTTTTCCCCTCTGCAGTGCAGTGCAGTACGATGGGATAAGCTGAATACAATTATGGTCGGCCCCCGTAAGTGGAGGAAGGGAAATAGCTTTATATGCTCCTTTGATGGAGCCATTACACAAGTCCAGCGTTTTGTTGAGTCTGGTAGGGCACTTAACCTATTGGTCAAAGTCCCTAATGGTTTTCTGAAGAGAACAATGATTAAAATCCCCAAGGATCAGCACTGGAGCGTCGGGTGATATTGCCTGTAGTTTTTGGGTAGATTGCAATATAGTCTCTGAGGCATTGTCAGCGTTTGCTCTTGGATGAATATACACAACCATGACAAAAAATTTGGGGGAATTTCGGGGAAGATGAGGGGGGCGCAGTGATACGCACAACAGTTCAATGTCTTTAGTGCACAGTCTTTCTCTTACAAGAACATTTTTACAGTATCTTTGGTTCACGTATAGGCAGACCCCGCCCCCTCGTGACATACCAGTCGCAGCAGCATCCCGATCAAGCCACACGGGTGAGCCAAAGCTGTCAATGGCAAGTTCGGCAGAATGAGTCAATTAGCACAAGACACAAGATGCAATTCAAACCTGTGAGGGCATGTTATTCCCACACACACACACAAACACACACACACACACACACATTCTCACACACTAACTAAAAGTCTGTGTTGGTTCCCAGAAACGAAGAGAGAAAAAAAAGCACCTACGTAGAACAAAGGTAGTGTTGATGCGCTGGACCTGGTGTAGCTCGGCTTCTCTCTCAGTCTGCTTCCACAGGTGGAGGCACCAGACATGACTCTTCTAGTCCCTGTGATGGGGCTTGATTCCCCACAGGTGTGGCAGGTAATAGCTCCCTTTGCCTGCCAGAACCTGGCATGGTTCTGAGGCTTAGGTGTTAAAAAATGAATAGGTTATAACAGGTTTAGGAATAGGTTATTGCAGGTTATACAAATGAATATCAAGCAGTAAGCTTATTAAAAGTACATTCAGACTGTGCTTTTGTCCTTTTGTGATGACATGTTTACATTTTGACATATATATATATATATATATATATATATATATGTCGTCACTTCTAGTCTTATCAATCTGTGATCACAGGTGCTCCAGTTTTGAGTGTTCCAGTTTTGACCAGGTAGCAAAACAACTGCAGTCCAGTGATGGGACTGAGAGATTTAAGTAGTATACTATAGACTATACTACTTAAACGGCACCGAAAATCAAAAAATCCAGTGGAAACTAGATGGCAGAAGTGTGTAGGCCAATCTGCCCAGCAGCTTTTTCTACTTTGTCACCTACAGAGTTTGACAGGTACGATCTTTCAAAACGCCATGTTATTTCCCATAGACATTTGACGACCGAAGGTTGGATGGATACGGAAGTTAGGAGGCGGGACTTATTCTGGAGAGGTCTATGGGAGTCATTTCACACCAGGTTGTCATAAACAGCCAATCAGATGAGTTTTCTTCGCAATGGAAATGTTCCACATCCTGTCAGACTCTTCCTAGTGTATACATTACATTAAGCGTAATTTTAACAGAATGTTCCACAAAACACTCTGAAGCCAGTACTCAACCACAAAGATGTGTTAGTTTTACATTCATAACTTTTGAACATTTCTGCCAATTCTGACTTTTATTGCAGCCTAAATGCTTTAATTGAGATGCCAATTTAAAAAAAAAATCTCTTCCCTTTTTTGCATTTTTGCCCTGAAGATATAACCACTAAACAACATTTTTTTAAATCTCTGCTTTTTCCAGCTCCTTGTATCTCTGTCTGTTTGTCAGCCTTATTAGACTGGGCACTTTATCAACAGAGGCGGACAGAGTACACAGCTTCATTACTTGAGTAAAAGTACAGATATCCTTTGCTAAATTTTACTCAAGTACAATTAAAAGTACAACAGTCAGATGTCTACTTAAGTAAAAGTACTGAAGTACTTGTTTTTAAAAGTACTTGAGTATCAAGAGTATAGCCTACATTTTCTAAATATTGCATTACTACTGCCACAGTGCTTACATTTATGTACAGAAACGGCCTACATGGAGTTATGAAAAATGTTAATGTTAATACCTTGGAGAATGTAAAAGGAATTGAAAGTAAAATCAAGTCATTTTCATCTTTTTACCATGTTGCCCGGGATGGGCTGTATTTCTAATACATGTATTTAAAATACGTATTTCAAATACAAAATACTATTTTCTAATTAAAACACTTGAAGAAAACTATCATTAACTTGTTCAGAAAATTGAAATAGTCTGCCGAGTTGGGGCCACAGGTTGACACATTCCCGGGATGGACCTGCTGCGTCTTCATCCATTGTTTGGTCCATGGTGTCGCCTCTTATCTAAATCTGACCATGGAGTTGACTTTGGCGGAAAGCTGAAGGTGATTGCTGATAGGCTGTCCCAATCAGTGGCGCCTGCACAATCCAATCACGTTTGAGAAGGAAACAACAAATTGAGGGTTTCCGAGACTTTTCTTTTTTCCTTTTTTTTAGAAGAAGTAATGGGTACTCACAGTTATGGATAGAAATGTAGTGGAGTAAAGAGTACAATATTTGCCTCTCAAATGTACTTGAGTAAAGTCATGAGTGCTTCCCAAAAATGAGATAGATAGATAGATAGATAGATACTTTATTGATCCCCAGGGGAAATTCAAGGTCTCAGCAGCATACATACAACACAAACACATTCTTTAACAGCAGAAAGAGTAATTAAAATATATAATATAAAAACACAACTAAGCAGTAAGGACAGTAGGAGATAAAGAATATGCTAAATATACTAAAATACAAATTATACTAACACTTAATACAATATATAACAATATACTAAAATACAAATTACAAAAATATAAATTATACTAACACTTAATCTAAATCAATTCTAAAAACAGTATCCACATAGTGGTGATTAATAAATCAGATGCGCTTGCAATGACTGAGGCAGGGACTGAGCCTGTGATTCTCTGTGCATAGTAAGGTATGGTAAGGTGCTCTGTGTGAATGAGTGTCATGGTGGTAGTGCAATGGTGATAGTGCAAATGAGCAAGTCAACAGTGCAACAATGCAGAAATAAAGTAAAGTAAAGTCTATATATCTAAATATTTAACTATTTAAGAAAATGTATAAGTGTGGCCACAGTTCGGCTGTGGCATGGAGGGGGGGGGGGGGGGGGGGGTTATGCATATGTGCTAATGTGCTAATATAGCACGCAAACAGTGAGGCATAAAGACAATGGTACAAGTGGCTAATGGACAGACAGTACCAAACATGGAGGGGGTGAAGAGGCAGACAGACTATGCAGAGAAGTCTATCTCTCCTCTTCCCTTAACTGAGGCATTGAACAGTTCAATGGCCCTGGGGACAAATGACTTTCTCAGTCTGTCAGTTGTGCAAGGCTGGAGACGTCTGATGAAGAATGTGTATGATGAATTTGAGGAGATTAGACACCTGGCCAGGAGACGGCAAGAGAGTTTGGACCCTCAAGACTGCCAGGGCTTCATTGACTCCTTCCTGATCCGGAAAGAGAGTGCTGAGGTACTGACCAGTTTATATGGGCTATATAGCGCATATCATACACTGAGGTAATTCAATGTGCTTTACATAATCAAAAGCAAAGAATAATAGTAAACAATAAAAGGGCAATAGTTAAAAACTACTTCAAGAAGTAAGAATACATCAAATGGAAAACATAAAAGACACAAAGTAGAATATTTAAAAGACAGATTCAAAATGTGTTATTGTGATGCTTATTCCCCTGAATTTCCCCTGGGGATCAATAAAGTATCTATCTCTATCTCTATCTCTATCTCACACCTAGTGCACAGCAGCACTTTTAAAAATGGAGATTCTTGAAGTAGCCCCAGTTGTGTGTGTGCACATACACATAGACTTATTCTGCTCTGTTCATCAGTTTGTGTGCACTGCAAAGAAAGAATCTGTGAGACAACTCCGGGACTCTGATCCCAGGAATCAATCTTGTTAATTTTTTTTTTGTTGAGATTCTATTTGTTCATAATGTGGTTCGTTTAAGCAACTTGAGAAAATCTATTAGAGTTCTCTCTTTTGCTCTAATACAATTAACAATGTATATTTAGATTAGACTACTGAGGATTTTCATCCGATCCTACAATAGGCCTTTCAATGACAGTCTCTCAAGAGTACCAAGTAGCAATGTAATGCAGTAAGTGCATGATGGTATGTCAGTGTAAACTTATATTACTGTATGTGCGCATGTAAGAGGCTCCTCTACTTCTGTCACCACAATGACATGTGCTATTTACTTAGCTATGTCTTTCTGAGAAGTCCCCTCGATTCTTAGGAATTTGGTCATGGCCTGTCTTTTTATTTTTATAAGAGAAAGGAGGAAGCGGTTTCATATCTCTAATTCTGAAGCACTCTGAACATTCATCCTTATCCATGTCTATTCAGTTAATTAATTTCAGAAGAAAAGGCCTTAAATGTCTGAATACCACATGTCTGAATGTGGTATTCAGTGGTAATGTGGTAATACCACGTGTCTAATGTCTGAACATTGTCTGTGCGTGTGTGTGCGTGCGCATGTTTGTGTGTGTGTGTGTGTGCATGCACGTGTTTGTGTGTGTGTCTGTCTGTGCGGATCCAGACAGTGGGCAACAAGGACTCCCTTTTCCATGAGGACAACCTGGTCTACTGTGTCGCTAACCTGTTTGCGGCCGGCACAGACACCACGGGGGCTACACTGTGCTGGGGGCTATTGCTTATGGCCAAGTACCCTCAAATCCAAGGTGATGACCAAACCCACTACTTAGTGCCTTCAGTGGTGAGACATTTGTCCAAAAAGAGAAGTAAGGAATGAAAAAAGTAGAAATGATTATGTAATAATCCTTAACAATTCGGGGGCAGCCGTGGCCTACTGGTTAGGGCTCCGAGCTTGTAATCAAAGGGTTGCTGGTTCGATCCCCGATCAGTAGGAAACATGTGGGCGGGAGAAGTAGTTGAGCACTGCTCTCCCATGCCCACATCCACGGCTGAAGAGCCCCTGAGCAAGGCACCTAACCCCTCAGTGCTCCCCGAGCGCCACTGTAGCAGGCAGCTCACTGCTCCGGGTTAGTGTGTGCTTCACCTCACTGTGTGTTCATGGTGTGCTGTGTGTTCACGGATTGAGATAAATGCAGAGACCAAATTTCCCTCAGGGGATCAAAAGAATATATATACTTATACTTACTTACTGTATACTGTACTATACTATAATGTTCTAATTTCCCTTAAGAACATCTCTATCTCTCTCTCTCACTCTCTCACTCTCTCTCACTCACACACACTAGTAACTCTATCGATCTTCAGTATATATCTGGCCATCTGGCCATCAGATGGAAACACAAGGATCTATTCAGGTTGTTATTGAGTCCTACTGATGATTTGGTTTGCTTTCAGACCGAATGCAGGAGGAGATTGACCGGGTGATCGGTGGGCGACAGCCTGTGGCTGAGGACAGGAGGAGCCTCCCCTACACCAACGCTGTGATCCACGAGACCCAGAGAGTCGCCAACATCGTGCCCATGAGTATACCTCACTCCACCAGCTGTGATGTCCACTTCCAGGGTGGTCTACTTCATCAAGAAGGTAGGTTTGTGTTTGGTCTTTAAGGTCGCGACAGGACCCGTTTTTTGCAGTGAGGTGCACCTTTTTATGTTGTTTCATATTGGCAATAAGCATTTTGCGTGTTGCTTATGCGCCCAGAGCGCCTTGCATTTTGTGTGCCTACTGCGCCTTGCGGTTCTGCAGAGGCGCCCGGAGCGCCTTCAATTGATCGACGGCACCTCGTGTTTTACAAGCGGCAAAGTGTGTCTTGTCTGATCACACCCTTACAGTTCCATACCTCAGATCTGCTGCCCAAACACAGACGCCACAACATGAATGAAAACCTGTTCAAACTGGGAACACTGATGATGGGCTAGGCCCGAAACAACATTTGTTTGCTCGTGGCCTGTAAAGGCCTATTCACACCAAGAACGATAACTATAACCATAACGATAAAAGCGTTCACACTGAACAACGATAACGACAGCACTTCTACCTACATGAAAACCTGTTCAGACATGAGGAATGTAGTGTGTAAGTCCTACAAACTAATCGCTGAAAATGGCCTACTACAGTGGGTTGCATAAGTATTCACCCCCATAAAGCTAAAGTTGACTAAAAAGAGGAATGCTCATTGAGCTACAAATGCAAATCAAACCAGCTAATAGGCTAAGTGAAATACACACCATGCCAATCTCTAGGTATGGTGAAGGGTATATGATGATGTGGGGCTATTTTAATTCCAAAGGCCAAGGATGCATAGTGTCCTGGATCCATGAAATAACTGGTCTTTAAAAATAAAAATCTGCCTGCCTCTAGAGGAATTTAACATAGGGGGGTGTATGCTTATGCACCCTGTATTTTAATGAAGAACATTTATTTATTTATTTACGATGCATTATTTATTCACAAAGAAAACTGAATCAACTTCCCTACATACATACACAGCACATTGTCTTCAGGATCTTCTCCAACACACATCCTCTACATACAGCACACTAACCACACACACACTACACACACACACAGTCACTGCTCCACTCCCCTCCCGCCCACACACACATCTTCACTGTCATCACTCACATACATCATACATGCAGTACTCTGCTTGGAATAGTAAGTCCCTTCACCATACTTGCAGTACACTGCCCCCCCCCCAATACACAGCACATTGTCTCATGAGGAATTCTCCAACATACATATCCCAGCACACTATCCCATCTCCCTTGTCATCCCCCCAACACACACACCAAGACCCCTGGCAGTTGGGTTAGCCCCTTGAGCCGTGGATCTGCCCAAGGTTTCTTCCTTGGTAAGGGAGTTTTTCCTTGCCCCTGTTGCTCTCAGGTGCTCCTTGTTGGTGCCCCCCCCCCATCCCAATCCTCCCCCACCTTTCTTATGCAGCCCTTGCCACTTAAACAACTAAACCCCTCTTCTACTGCACTTTTTACCCCCCATAAATGCACAAATAGGCTGACACCAGACATAATTTCACTGCATTTCTTACTTCCAGTAACTATATGCATGTGACGATAAACTTCCTTGTATCCATGTTGAGTGGAAGAAGCCCTCTTCATTTCACCCAGAGCATTTCCCGGATGACAAGGGGTAGTTTGTCAAAAGAGATGCTTTCTTGCCTTTTTCAGCAGGTATCTTTCACGTAAAGAAAGTTCTTTTGAGATGTTTTGTTATCTTTTTGTGTTACTGTGTCCCAGAGCCATGGGGATGATAAGTGAAGATGATCAGATCAGTATAGAGAATAATCAGAAAAGCGTTAGTGCCAGTGCATTTTCATAGCCATGTAAGTGTAGCGGCGGCTAGTATGTGCGTTAGCGTGCGCTACTCCCAATCTGAGGTACTACTAGATAGATAGATAGATACTTACTTTCTTTCTTTCTTTTTTGATCCCCAAGGGGAAATTCAGGGGGTCTCAGTAGCATACAGACATCACACACAACATGCACATACAGCTGAAATGGTAAATATAAGTATAAACATATAACCAAACTCCACTGTACAATAGACAGTAGGAGATAAGAAAAACTAACAAAACCAAATACTAAATATACTATATAAATTAAATGTAAAAAATCCAGTGTGCTTGAGGGTGATCAAGCATGAGACGCTTGTAGTTACAGGGCCTGTAGTTCTGTGTGCATGGTGAGGTGCTCAAGAGAGTGAGTGTCATGGTGAAGGTGCAAAAGTAGGGCGTAGGGTGTGTCTGGGCGAGAGTCTGGCCAGGATGGAGCTCTTCCTCTTCTTCACCACTCTTCTCCAGCACTTTCACTTCACGCCGCCCCCTGGAGTTTCGGAGGACGAGCTGGACCTGACACCCGCCGTAGGATTTACCCTCCCCCCACAAGCTGTGTGCAGTTCCAAGGGGCTATAGTTATGACATGGCAGGAGACTCCGAATGAAGTGATGAGTTGAGGAGACTGGAGTCTATGGACATTAAAGAGTTTGCATAATGCATTTTCACTTTTATACTTTCTTACTTTACTATTTTAAAGCAAAAGATATGTTGTAAAATCTTATTGCAAAAATATTATGTTTGAAATAAAAGGTTGTTCTCAGGTTCAGGGTGTTACAGCTCATCCTAACTGCATGCAAGCATCTGATTGTGGCATAGCATTGAGTGCTCTCTGTCCACACAGAATCCATTAAACATGCTGTTCTATTGCATCATATTTCTCATGCAAAATAGCAGAACAATGCAAGTGACCAAAAGAAAATATAAACGGGGCGTCAAAAACTCTGCTCAAATGTTTCACGGCATCGTGCTGGGGCGCGTTTCCCAAAGCCATAGTTGCTAACTAAGTAAAACTTTTTTACTGTTGTTTAGTGACAGGTGACTAACTTATAAACACCTCTTGGTTATTCATCCTTTTGCTCATGCTCCTAGAAAACATGCACAGTTTCTTAAGGATTGTGTATAATAAGAGAACCCACATGATATTTGCAACGAGATCACCAAAATAAATTGTTTCCCTAGACAGGCTAATTCAGAAAGGCTAATTTGGCCTGATTACAGACACCCTATTATTGGATTTACTCAGAGGACAATATCTAAGCCGTGTAATGCAATGCATGCTCCATATGAATTTGCCAGATTACATTGATCTTCACCACTGGAGTTTAAGGCATTAAAGTGGAGGAGTAAACTTGATCCTCAAACGTTCACTTAGTTTTTACACGCATGCATACATTAGAAGATCTTAAGGAATTCTTCAGTATGCTGCCATCTCGTGGAGCCAGACATGAGTAGGGGGGAGTTGCCTAAAGTC
>NC_055977.1:9237778-9250278 GCF_018492685.1 Alosa sapidissima | reverse complement strand
TTTTGGAAAAGGATGCAATCGATTTCTTACAGAACAATATCACTGGATTCTGAGGGCGTGCTCTGCTTTTGATTAATGCATCAAGGAACTCATCTGCCCACTTAAAATGCCGTAGCCTCAGGAATATGGACTGTTTCATACTGTGTCTGTTTTAGCCAGAAGAAAATTGCCTCGTTTCTTCTCTTTTTAGAGACATGTCAAATAGTCTATGATATTTATAATTAATTTTAAACCAGTGGTTCTTGCGGCAGCAGTAATAGTCGCGACAGTTATCACAGAAACAGGCGCACCATGAGAGAATTTAAACAGAAGCTGATGTTTGTATGTTACCGAAAAAAAGCCAAAAGAATAGCGGTCCAACTTGAACGCTGTAAGACAGCCGGAGGCAGATTCGAGAGAAAGGAACTAGGGGAGTCCGTGGGTACGGTGCCCTCCTTGGTACCCCCGCTTCCCAAACCGGAAGAAATGACCTGGGGGCAGTGGAAGAAACAGTGGATTATGATTGAGAAATTATAACATTAACTTTTCAGGGGGACAGAAACTACATGAAATTATGGCTTCTGTTACGTTTCAGTGAGAAGACTAGTGTCGTATTTTAATGTGTATATGTTCTTAGCTTAAATTGTGATTTTGCAGCACTTAAATCTTTTCCCATGGACGGATAGGCTATCTTATGAAAACTGCTACGGTGCTTTGCCTTCTGGAGAAACTGACTGACAGCAATTAAAAACCCTTATGTCGTTTTAGGTTTACTAAGGATAATTCGTACTTAAATAGAGCAGACCAACTGTACTTACAAGGGACTGCTGGATTACAGTAGGCCTATTATATGTACGATATTGATCTATTATTAACTCGCAAGGAGAAATTTCCACTTGATGTTGAGAATGTTAATGAAATTGCCATAATTTTGATTGAATGAAGGGGAAAGACTTTTGCATCCGGCGAAGCAGTTAGGCTACATTTCTATGTCGAACTGAGAAAATACAGAAACGCAATGATACACGTGCATGACGTACTGAGAACTGACTGCCCTCATCAGCAAAGTGATGTGAGCTGGCAGAACTGTCGGCTCGTTTGAGCTCAAGATGTACCTCAAGTACTACTTTTTAATTTGACTACCAGCACCACATCTTGAGGACAGCTCCATTACCTGACACCCAGGTAAGTCACCCTGATTCACCTACGCTTTGCAGGTAGCCCTTAGTGCTCACCAGTTTTAAGGCATGCAATCCAACCATTACAATCGATGGCTGCTATAGTATATCATTGAATGTTAAAGCAGCCTTTGCAAGCTTTTGGTGTTCATGCTTCACGGTTTTCTAAGACACATTCAACTTTCATCACATATGGAGGATTTCTGATTTGAACAACAGTTTTTATACATTGCCAACAGTCCCAGAAACAGTTAGCGGTAGGCCTGTTGAGCCCTATCGCCTTTTGCCCCCCACACCACTTCAGACTTCATGGATAGGCTGCTGTGTCAATAGATCTACAAATTTGGTGACTGCCACTGCTCACTCTCCACATTTGATTTAAATAAATCATATCTTTTATACATCAGAGGGAGATGAAAGTCCATTCCAGTGGAATTTCTTCAGCTGCATCAGCTGCAAATTCAGGATGTGGCACAACAGAAGGCCAGAGCTAGCATCATCCACAGTCTATATTTACTGTGTGGCTGGTGATAGATGTATCACAATTATTGTGGCTGGTGTCCACTGTCATGTGTAATTGGGGACTGTACCCTGGAGACTGTGAAGGCTTAATGGAATAACCTACCCCCAAACAACTGGTAATACTAGTTGAATGGCATGTATCATTTGACCTGTAATACCTTGCCTGAATGGGAAGTGTGTGTTCTGTGCATTGATTTCCTACATCGTGTCCATGCCTGTTCACAGCAAAAACATCATAGGTGAACTCATGATATAATACACCTCAGTACCTATGTCAGTCGAAATAGCCATGTACTTCTTAGTTCAACTGCAATTGTTGCACTGTAGGTAATGGGGACATTGATTTTCCCCCTTGAAGAGTAATCACATACACAGCCAAACAGCTGAGTTTACCTGATGGTTGAGAGTGCCTCGTACCTCTAGTGTAGGTCAGGAAATTGTGTGCTGCTGGACTGGAAAACTGAAAACTGTAAATATACACTCTTAAAATTAATGTGTTGAAAACAACACAACTTGCGTTGTTTTTAACACATTTCTGTGTCCAGATAGGGACAACACATTCATTTGAAGAGTGTAATCCCCAAAAAATTGGTTTAGGTGAGATGGTATGCTGTATGAATATCTAGGATTAGCCTATTTATTCTTATAATGCATACATGTAAGGATAGTTCCCAGATCTACAGCCAATGCATTCATTGTGAAGATAGATGACTAACATATTTGACAAAAAGTATTTTGTGGTTGAAGTGTAAATTAGAGACATGGTTTCAGTTTATAAATAAAGGCAGAAAATGATCACTGAAAAAGACTGCTGTAACCCCTGTGTGAATACAAAAGATAAAAAGCTAATATTAGCATTTGGCTTTCCGCACCGTGTGGTTCACTTAGAGAAAGTTATGCAGCTCCGTAGATCTGTCACTGATGGAATCTGATGTAACTTTTTCTTTAAGTTACTCACTGACACTAAACACATCATTGTTGTGTTTGTCAAAGCTCAAATAGTTGCGTTGTGGTTGACGTTCAGATGTTCAGACTTCTTGATCCTAACTGAACTCTTGAACACTCACCTGTAAAGAACATCAAGATTGCCACTAAAACATCTTTATTTGGCAGTGATGTCTGTCGAAAGGGACTTACTATACCACAAAATACACGCTTGTAACCCTGTAACGCATATAAATCAATCCCAATAACACATAAATGACTAGGTGCTTGATTTAAAGGAACCTGAATTTTTTTGCTGTTTTCTCGCTTTTTGCTCAGTTTTCTCTGCAGAGCTCCCCCTACAGCTTCAAAGTATAAATTTTACGACACTCCTCGCTCGGTCAGTCTGCCGTTTCCTCTTTCCCTGTTCCTCCGACAACTGTTTACTCACTTTCTGCTTATTTTTGCCAGCTCTGCCATGACGAATGTCTGAATAACATCATCACTACCTTGTTGGACACGCCGTAGCCTGGCATGTATGTGTGTAGTGCCGTAAAGCAATTCGTTACATCGCGAGACCGCAAGACTTTCTGACTCTGAGGTCGGCGGCTCGCTGGACCAAAGTTGCAAGCCTGCTTTTTCCGCCTGCAAACGCTGGGGGGAAGCGAGACGGCCACCATTCAACCTGGAAAAAGTTATATAACCTTTCCAATGACTCCAAAGCTGTTAAGTTAAGGTAAATTAAGCAAATAAAACAGTTTCCCTTTAACTGAGTATGGTGGTGGATATTAGGGCTGCACAATTAATTGATTTTTTAATTGAAATTTGAATTAATGCAATTAGCTGCTCACAAAGGCTGCAATTAATCATGCACCTTGCAACTCTGTCCTAATGGTTAATATTGTCACATGTCATCCTTCTGTATAAGACAGTGAAGTTACAGGAGTGCTGTGCTTTACACTCTTAAAACGAATGTGTTGAAAACAACACAACATTGTTTTTAACACATCTCTGTGTCCAGATAGGGACAACACAGTTTGTTGTGTTTCCTTTTTTGTTACACAAGTAGATGCAAGTAGACGCATTGCTTTACCTGATTTTCTCACAAAACCTGACTTCCCCTGTGTTAACTTCTATCTCTAAAGAGAAAATAAAGCTTAGTGCACGTTGATTACTTAAAACAAAGAAGCAATTAGTTCATTTTTAAGTCACAGAGCAATTATTGTTTCAGCACTCAGGTTTATAGGCCTATTTTATCCATTTCATATTAACTCCAGTCAATCCATGATTAAAACAATAAAAATAGCCTGAGATTAGAAAAATAAAGAGCACTATCATCTTGATTTCTTGTGTGTTTCCAGCCAAGTCATATAGATCCAATGCTGAGATTGACCTTCTTTAAAATAGTTCAGCCAATGCAATGACATCCCTTAACTGTATGTGTCAGATATGATCTGTCAGTCTATTTTATATGTTATGTTTGTTATGGGTACTGTCTATTTTAGTTCCAGGTGTCGTTTCATGGATTCATTGTATTGCTTGAAGTGTTACAAATTAACATCTGTCACAAATGGCTGTGAAAATGTGTCGGGATTATGTAGCCTGCCATCATGTGGCCTGCTGTTGATCACCACTGTAACAGTGTACATACTGTAGCTATGTAACGTTCATGAGATACCATGAGTGTGTGTGTGTGTGTGTGTGATTGTGTGAGACATACCATGAGATACCATGAGTGTGTGTGTGTCTGTGTGACATACCATGAGATACCATGAGTGTATGTGTGTGTGTGTGCGTGATGCTTGGGGTATTTTAGATCATCTTTAAAAATATTATATGGGCAAAATCACTTGTGTGAAGACCAGCACAGTGAGCAATACGGAAATGTAAAGCCTTTGGCTATTGTGTACTTCTCATCCACCCACTCTTAACTTCTCTCCCTCCCTCTCTTTCTCTGTTAAATCGCTAGCTAGAAGCTGTTCCCTCCCACACATGCTTCAGCTTGACATCACATCAAATTTACATTCAGAATACACACACACACAGAGAGAGAGAGGGAGAGAGAGTACAGTGCAGCACAATTGAACCTTTGTTGAATAATTTGTGGTAATAGCCAGGAAGGAGAGATAAACATGCTCCAGGGAAATGGATATCAGGGAAATTTTGCCTCACAACATACTTCAGCATTGTAGTTTTCACTTTTACAGTATTGCCAATCACTCTTTTGCAGTCCACTGCTCTAAGTTAAGATATACAGAATATTGCATAATGCAAAGGCAGTGGTTTTTTACCACTTGGATTTGGCTTTTTATGTACGGGTATGGTGAAATATTAGATGTGTCAAGTAAGTTTCTCTCCTTTGAACACAATATTTTCTGCTCCTCATTTGGAATCCCTTGGATATGTTGCTATGGAGACCAAACAAAAATGTAGAAAAGAACATAGTGCGAGAGCCAAAGGTATCAAATTGGAACAGAGTTTACTTGACATCGCCATGAAAAAATCGAATGGTGAATTCATTTGAATCATTCCCTTTAAACCTGCAAAGTTACTTGCAAATATTTCTAAATATGTATAAATTCTAGTAGCAGTGAAGGACTTTTGTATGGGATCAAACCAAATTGTTATTGCAACCTTTTTAGGTGAGGTTGTGTAATTCATAGTGTTGTATGGATGGAGTTAACATCCCTGTGACTGGAAATGAACCACTGTGGTTACAGGTGTCCATGTCCAAAGTGGTTACATTCATATGACATCCTAAAAATAGATGTGTGCAAAATACATATTCATTAATTTCACATTATACATTTTTGGAGGTCAGTCAATACATTGACATCTTATCAGGGTTTGTCTTGCACAAAATTAGCAAAGTGGGTCAAACATATTCATTGACTTCTGACTTCTTACCCCCTTGCGGACTGAGTTACCACACACATTTAAAACGGACATTGCAGTCCAGAAATCAAAACATTTGAGAACATTAAGCTAATCTGGCAATCCAAAGGTTGAAATGCTACTAGCTGTGTGATTGGTCAATTGGGGGAGGGTGGCGCAACAGGCCAAAAAACAAACTCAAAACATAAACAGTATTTGCAGGCTGCATGAAAGTTTGAATTGTGAATGTCCTGGCTGTACCATTGTTGTTATAAATGTCAGTGTTTGAAAATAACATGTTTATTTAATCTCTGATAGCAATTTTATGATTTTTTTACAATAAATGTCTTCCATATAACACCTTCAATTACACAGACCTACAGCTGACCAGCTGACTGTTAAATATAAACAGGCATTTTGCAGCAGAGTCTATGTTAGACATTAACACTGGAAGAGTTGCCCTGATGTTTACATTTTGTCCAGCCCACCCACTCCAGTTGGTTTGGGGTTAATTGCTGTTGCAGAATTCCTCCATCAAAACCTAGAGAACATGTTGTTTTGTTCATTTCAGATATGAGCATAGACGTAGCACCCACGCCTCCATGCTTGACTTCATACTATGACAGTGTATAAATATGTAGTTAAATCATCAAATTTCACTTGTTAAATTATCAAATTTCACTTGTTATTTGTTTTCCAACTGACTACATATTTATCACACAGGAAATTATTTTTCCTGTAGGATAGAAGCTAATTGACACTTTGATCATTCTGTTGTTGTATTCAGTAGAAACAAGGTACTTGGGGGGTGTTGCTCAAAGCAAAACTGTGCCATGTTTTGAGTAAGCAACTCCTTATTCTTGCTTTCTGATGCTATTGTGTTAACCCTTGTAAGGTATTCATATTTTTGTTACACAGTCAATTTTCCTGGGTCTGGTGGACCCACCACATTATTAGGCTTTTAAATCAATACAGCCATAACAATAATATGTAAAAAAATACATAACAGATGTTTTCTTTAGCTCAATTACCAATGATATAGACATCATTTATGGTTCATATTTGCCATTTACCCCTGTGAGATCACATTTACGATCATACTGTATGATCATTTTTGTTTTTTCGTTGTTTTTTTGTGAGAAAACGAGAAAATTCCATTATAAAAAAGGTAATAAAATAGAAATACGATTTTTGATCATTATTGGTGCTTATTTCTTAGAACTTAATCAGAACATGTGAAAGTGCTTGAAATGTAACAATTTTTTTAACTTTGTGTGGAAATAGCAGGTGCAGCATTCCCGCACACAGACACCTACACTCAGACACACACACATACTTGTAATAGTATGTTATAGTTATGTGTAGGGTGGGTGTGTCGTGTGCAGTCACTGAAAATAAGTTACTTTATTTAGAAAATGAGCCAAGGCCAATGAGTTTGAGATAGAAGAAATAATAAATAGCATAACGTTTATTTTAGCAAACATTGAAAACGGGTCCCACAGACACCTTACAAGGCTCAATACTGTGTGGGGTTTGAGGATCAAATGTATGAATCTCTATCAAACTATGATCTGAAAAATCTGGGTACTCTCACCATAAGTAATTCAACAATCGTGAGCCCACTCAAGAAGCTCCCTGTGTTCTTGCATCACTTTGTTATAGGGATTATACATTACTCTACAGTAAGATACTGCTGCGAGAAAAAACTGGATAATTTTTTTTTTTTTTTTTTTTTAAAGAAAGTTTAATCAGTATCATACATTATGCAGTTCTTGGTATTGCAGATCATGACTGGCTGCATTGCCTTTTCAGCACAATGTTCACAGCACTGTAGAACTCTCTGCTTCCCCGTCTGCAGAGGTGGTCAGTCAGCTTGTAGTGTTTGGCTGTCTTTCTCTCCTGTCTTTCTATCCCGTTCACCATTCCTAGGGGAACACACGCTTAAGCAGAGGCCAGAAGCAGAGAGAATCTGAATCAGAATGTAAATCCTTGGTTTCACCTCCGTGGTTGGAAACAATAGAAAAGGACTGGAATATAAAGCACAGCACAAGGCCTCTGAATCTAAATCAAACAGAATACGAAAATGCACTCCAGTCTTTTGCAAAGCTGTTTATGGCCGCAAACTTTGTTATAGGGATTATACATTACTCTACAGTCATTACTCTACAGTCTACATCAGTGCTCAGAGCATGAGGATTGGGTGGATGCACAGTGGTAACAGCACCATGTAGGCTAGGTGAGAGAGCTTTCACTAAAGGCTTTGAACAATAGCAGAGTTTCCAGGCAACTGAAATGTCGCTCGTATACAGTAGAGAAAGCAATGGTTTTTCAGGCGATGGTTCTCAGTGTTGTACCAGTGGAGCTGTTTTTTGTTTGTTTTTTGCTAGATTCTACATTCATAAAGAAGAGAAACACCACTATCTATACAGCATATGGACCTTTGCATTGGACTTAAAGACTAGTTGAAAAATAAATTAAATCAAAGAGTTGAGATACTCTCAGGGAGCATCAGTCTCCTCAAGGTGAGAACTGAATCAGTCATGAATCAATCATGTGTAATTAGCTGCTTTTCTTAAGTTCTAGTTTTAGCATCCTTCACAGCTCCTACAGAAATAGCAGAAAGCTGTTGCCCTTCAGTTTGGTTCTCATAACTACATTTGTTTTCCTTGCCCATGATTTGTACTTACCTTGCTTTTTTCCGTTTTAAAGTACATTTATGGCCTTTTTGCCTTTATTCAGATAGGACTGTGAAGTACCCTGGAAATCCATAGTTCTCGCGAGAGCACAATTTGAATTTGCTCAGCGAGTGACTCTGGCGATGAGTAATGATGCTCATTACCTATGCCCATGGAGTGTAGCTGCACCAATCACATCAGTGTATCTGACGAAGGCGGGCCAGAGGCGAGCTAAACAGATGACCACATCGCTACAACGTCGAAGTCCGGAAAGATTGGTCGTAGTGTTATCCAATTGCGCGCAGTGATATTTTCAAGTGCTTGCTTGGTGCCATTTCCATTACTCGTAGCCAGACCCTTAATTGTTTCGGATTTGGGTCTGGATTTCCAGGCTAACTGTGAAGAGTGACAGGAAGTGAATGGGAGAGGGAGATGGGGTGGGATCGGGAAATGACCAGGGGTCAAAATGTAACCCTTGTGGTACAAATGTGTTATAGATGCCCCCCGTGCTTTGTTCTTAACAGAAACTCTGGTCGAACAACAACCTGGGGTCTATTTTTGGATCATAACGATAGTACATTTTGGGACCAAAGCGGCATCAATCGGTGCATTTTGAATAAGGCTGGAATATGCATTTACAACTGAATAGCATATAGCATAGCATTTTAGGGCATTTTCACTATGTTAAAGTTTAAATTTAAAACATATATGCTACTATGGGGAGTCTTGCAGGCAAACTGAAGTATTTTTACCTTTATTATTGTAAAGGAAGGGTATAAAAAATGACTGTTTGTGCATTTTTGTCAGGTCGCCACCATCTTAGTGAGGAGAAAGTCTGTACAAGTCGATTACCAAATTTTCTTCCTTTTGCGTCCATTGACAGTAGCTTTTGCCGCATTCGGTTATCGACTTGTACCACAATCGGGTCCAGATACCCACATGGGACCCGGGCTGAATCTGACCCGTGGTCATTTCTCTAAGTATAAGTATACACTTTTGATCCCGTGAGGGAAATTTGGTCTCTGCATTTATCCCAATTGGTGAATTAGTGAAACACACTCAGCATTTCACACAGCCTTGCTCAAGGGCACTTCAACCTTTCCTACTGGTTGGGGTTTGAACCGGTAACCCTCCGGTTACAAGTCCGAGGCCCTAACCAGTAGGCCACAGCTGCCCCCAAATCTATGCCACCCCATCTCTCTCTCCCACTCCTTTCCTGTCACTCTTCACTGTCACATCTGAATAAAGGCAAAACGCCTAAAATATACTTATTTTGTCGTCGTGGAAACACTTTTATCCGAGCTCAATCACAGCACATTGAACACGGGAGAGTGTAGGGTCCCTAGAGGAGCCTATCTTGGCTTCACTGGACCTTGGCTCCAGTATACAGCAATACCCCAGGAATATGTCCAACTTAGTATACTTAAATCATTTCTGAGAAATTTGATATGCAGTCATCGTATGCATCTGTCCAACTTAGTATATACTTCAATTGTTACCTAAGTTGGTTGTGCAGTCATCCTAGGAATCTTTCCGAATTCCTGTAATCGTTTACCATGATGATTTACTAAAGTTTGACATGCAGGGCATTGAGTGAGGATGAACCCTTGAACCACAGAAAACTTTTCAATGATTTTGTGGTTTTAACTGCACGACCTACATGCACTGGAATGTGTTGTCTCTGAGCAATAGGTTTTCCCAATGTCAAGCTGTCAAGTAGGGGAAAAAAATAACTTTCTGCAGGGCGGATTTATGTCTGAATAGTATCTGAGGTGGCGACAGTCAGAGAATCTCATATCTCTATGCCCATGACTCACTTCATCTCTATAGCCCTTTCTGACTAATTCTGCCAAAAGGAAACATCTTGAACATGTTCAGCATATGCTTGCATTGGTGGAAGATTAACAACACTATACATTTGAATATACTGCATTATGTACCAGATTGTACTGCGCATAGCGGATGGTAACTGTTAGTTTAGTGACTCGTGAATGAGCAACTCGTTCTATTAAATCTCAACTTTGCCACCCTAAACAATCTGTTGCTCAGTCTGTAATACAAGGGGAATTAGAGACGAGGAACTGACTGACTATCTCGACTATGCCAGCATTCTGGTGAAATATGTAAATGCATTACAGAAATGCAAATAGGATCTTAAGCTCCTTGCACTAGCGCTGCGAGATGTTGTCTTTTTTATTTGTATTTTTTTATTCATTGATCTTTGGTTGATGATTCAACAGGGCATGACATTTGACCCCCCACTAGGCTGAGAAGGAATAGAATCTTGTGGTCTCAGAGGCCACCAAATTCTGCACATAGGGGGTGCTGCAATTGATGCATTTCTGTATCTCAAGAATAGCTTAAGCCACAGTTTTGTATTTTGGTATTTTTACACTTGGCCACATTTGCTCACATCTCCTGAAGTTTCATTTGGCTCACTCAACAAAATGGCTGCCAACAGCCAATCAGAATTCAGCTAAGCAGTGTTTAAGGCTGAAGTATACTTGTGCAGTGCAAACAAACATACATTTGGGTGTCACCAAAGACTATACATTGCCTGTTGTCACTCTCTTGTCTTAATAAGGTACTACATACTAGTTTGTGACCATATATAGAATGTTAGGATGAGTGGCTTTAGAACACATATATTTTTTACAAAATGTATACATTGTATGCAATTCACAATGTGTACATTAGCAAAAAATTGAACCATTCAGCAACCAAGGGCAAAAAACGCATGGTCACTAGCGAATAGGTTAAATACATTTAGGGATTTGTCCAGTCCACATTCGGGGTGGTTTTGTAATCAAATGTTGTGCGCTTAGTGCAAAAAGGTTGGTGTTATGTTCCTTAATCAGTCATGGTTGTGTTTTGGGTGTAACATCCTGAAAATTACATCTGTTATTCCTTTTAACAACAAGCAGCGCAACTTCAAACAGTGCATCGGTATTTAGTCAGAGGCGCATTTGAAGGAATCTGCTTGCACGCAAGACCATATGGAACAGGTATTCCACTAAACCGTTCTTTACTAAAACCTAGCAGAGCCTACACGCATCTGCACTCGTCTATTATTTGAACTCATAGGCAAGGTGAAACTAACATCACTGTGGTATTATAGTCAGCAACAAAACAGTTAGACACAGTTATTATACGGCTCTTCACAATGCAAGTAGAATGCTCCATTGACTTGAATGGGATTTCCGAAAGTTCTAGCGGTCATTATTTCTTGGAAAAGGACCTCTGAAAACAAGAATGACCGCTGTCAATGGCAACGGAGTTTGTGCTTGGAACTTCATTCAAAAGTGAAAGCAGACGGTTGATCAGCTGTGTTCTAAAGAATGTTTGATTCAAGTTCAGCGTGTGTTGCGAACTATTTGTTTCTCATGACCGGCGTTCTATACATTATCCCTTACTTAATTACTTTCACTATTGACTGACAATGGGTTACCATCGAAAACATAGCCTGAAAAAAGCAACACTTACCCCAATAATGTTCGAATAACTGAATAAAAAACCTAAGGACATTTATCCTGCAGAGGAGTTGCTGCTTACATCTCGTGACAGCTTGTCGCTGTAGACCAGGTTTTTCTTGGTCAGTGCGTAATGCTTTTTAGATGGTGTATAGCGATTTTTAGATAATGCGCGCTAGACCACACCTTAGGTCATTAATTGCCACACCCCTGTGCACATTGTTTAATAAAAGAGAAGCGCATGGCGAAAATTTGAGTGTAAGATAGGAATACGCTTTGCGTCGTGATAAGAATATGCTATGCGCTGCGTTTTAGATCCCCAAGATAGGGCCCTTGAGGTTTACAAGGATTTGCAGGAAGCTGAGAGAGCCTACGTGATATTTTTCTTCAGATAATAGAGTAGAATAGTAGTGCTCTGAAGAAGACATATTAAGTTGGTGTCATGTTAATAAGAATAAAACACTCATTTACATTAAACTATAACAGACTAGGCTCTATCATGTCTCATTGTTCACATGGCATCATTGGTAATAATGGATACTAGTAAGAGCTTTATTTGAAATTGGATTGAGCTGCTGCAGATATTTCAGATATGCCAAATATAGTTTTAGGTAGATGTTTATCATCAATTTATCTTAGTAGAGATAGACTTTGAGTAGTCTAGTAGAGTTGTCATGTCTTTTCTTGCCTTTGATCAAAATGTCTAAGACAGTAGCCTACACAATGGGTACATTTTCATTTGAACCCATCTAAACCTGTTACAGTGAGTATCATGCTACTTACTGACATGATCATTTTTATGCAAATTATTCTTCAGGTATCAGTCTAAAGAAATCTCACATTGTAACGCCCCCCTCCCCAACACACACACACACACA
>NC_055977.1:9212778-9235278 GCF_018492685.1 Alosa sapidissima | reverse complement strand
TGTTGATCTGCACAACTGCGGTTTTCATCACAAACATATCAGCATTTATCACTCAATAAAAACAAACTCATCGGCTCCCTTCCTTTGCTATCACATTTGAGCACAATCATAAAAAAACTGTCCTGAGACCCATCTGGCAAAGAAATGTAAGGACAAACTCGATTTAAACACCATCATCCTTTGTCATGGAGAGATCACAACAACCTGAGGGACACTGTGTCTGAGAAGATATGAAATAAGATGAACAACATAAAAACAATTCCAGACAGTTCCCTCAGAATGACCCATTGAACTGATCTTCAACAAGGACAAGCACATTTCAACTTTACATTGAAATGAAACATTTCATACTTTTATTTGAATGTTGTGTGTCCTCAGTTGAGGTGAGCACTAGATAGCTCATACTAAATTCAATGGTATGTCAAAGCTTTGATGTCAGAGCTCTTAAATAAAAGGTAAGAAAATCTAATGTTCTCAGCTTGAAATGTCTGAGCTTTGTCTATTGAATTCCATTCTGCTCGGTGACAGTTGAAGATTACGTTTTATTGAGCTTGCACATTCTTTTTTCCCCTAAAACATGTTAAAATCCACTGTCTCTTGTTTCATTGTTAAATGTGAATACACAAAGTCTGGCCTTACATGTTTTGGTTATTAAATTGTAGCATAATGGTATTAAGTCTTAGCAACTAATAGCTTTAAATCTGAGCATAATGGTGAGTGTGATTGTTTTATTTATTTTCAAAAATGATTGAAATCCAGTTCTAGAAGTGCTATGAGTGCATTAAAGCTGCCCAAGTCACAGTGACAGCAGAAGTTATGTGTAGACAACACAATGTAATGAGCATTCTATACAGTATATTACTTCATTATTATTATCATTTTAATATACAATTAGACCGCGCTGCACAAAACTTGGTGGGTATGTAGCCCGACAAGGATGAAACAGAACCATTGTTTTTCGCTTTGATCCGTCGCCCACCCGCCGCACTGGGGCCCCTGAAAGGAGGGTAGGCCGGACACAGTTTTCTGTGAATATCTCGAGAACTTAGGCCATGTCAACACATCCCCTATCCACTCATTTGAGGTGTAGCGCACACACACATAAACGCACACATGCATGCACACACGTGCACACACACACACATAGACAAACACACACACACACAGTGCACATGCACACATGCACATACAGGCACATACAGGCACGCACTCACATGCACACACACATACACAAACACACACACACCACACACACACACCCCATTACCCCCCACACACACTCACAAGCGAACCCACACACACACACACACACACACACACACACACAGAAGCACACTATGCACACACTCATTTACATACACAAAAGTAGGGGATGGAGTAGGAGATGGAGACAAATTGACAAGCGTGAATTATTTTTGTGGAGAGAATGTGCAGGACTGAGTGTTGAATGAATGAATGATAATAAAAATATAAATTAGTAATTAACGTGTATTAAGAAATAAGTGGGATCTATGACTATTTGGCATTTTAAAAAAATGCATGCGTTTGGATGCCAGTAATTAGCTGGTTACTGGCTGAAAGTGGGCAAACAGAGCTGAAATGATGTGAAGTGGGCCAGTCCACTGCAATGTGTTCAGTGTGTTCTGGATCAGCAATTGCAGAACGGCAGGTACCCTCTTGGGTAGCTCTTAGACTGTGCGTGGGCATAGCTTTATGTGATTCACCCTTCCAGAAGCGGAAATGTCACTAGCCTGAAGTGTGTGTGTGTGTGTGTGTGTGTGTGTGTGTGTGTGTGTGTGTGTGTGTGTGTGTGTGTGTGTGTGTGTGTGTGTCAAGGAGTGGGGTCTGGCTATTTATGGTCCTGTACCATCCTCCGGTGGTAGCCTAATGGAAGCACAGTGGGGATTTTTTTTTTTATATTTCAATACGGGTCTTTAATAGGTTCTGTTACTGTTTTTGGGCTTATTTTTCGGGTGTTTCATGCTCGTTCATACATGCAGTATTCCATTTGAGTTTTCTCTTAAGCTCTCCAATACATCTCATCTGTGTTTTTCAGAGGTGGAAAGTAACTAAATACATTTACTCGCGTTACTGTATTGAGTAGTTTTTCGGTGTATTTTTTATTTTTTAAGTAGTTAAAATCGGTATTTTAAATTTTACTTGATTACATTTTGAGTGAAGTATTGTACTTCGCTACATCAAAAATCCCATCCATTACTTGAGTAAAAAAAAAGTTAAGACTAACGAAAACGGAAAAGGAGAGAAAAAAATCGCGCCCTAAACCACTAGCCTAGTGATAATGATCACTTCTTTTCTTTTACTGTCTATGTGATCAGCATGTAGCCTACAACAGGACATGAATCAAGCTGGCGCCATGCAGTCTTTCTGAAAGTGATGGAGCTGGATCACGAGATGCATCAGATTAGCCAAACCTATAAAAGTGTATTTTCCGCTATTCCAATCGGTTGTCTCAGTTCGTTTTAGCACTAATGATTGCGGAGATATTTAAGCAAACACCATGGGATTTCGTGTTTTGACGTTTGTGCTCACCTTTCTTTGGAAAGAAGTTTATTAGCAGTTGTTTCCCCTCATTTTGATGTCTCTTTTTTTCCTGTTTTGGCCTTTGTTTTTAGTAACCTGACTTGGCTTTCTTGGAGAAAGACATTGCACCAGCAGCATAAACAAAAGATAGACTACCTTATGAATCGTGCAGGCGGACTAAACCATTTAGCTCTTTAGCAAAGGAGAGTGAGAGTGACCTTACACAGTTTTCACTATGTTTTGTATACAAAATCCAGTCAGTCAAACTTTAAATTTCGTCTGACATTCATTTTGACATTTAATTTGGAAGTTAAAATATTCAGGTAAAATAAATATATGGTGGAAATAAGTATTGAACGCTTAATTTTTTTTTTCAGTAATTAGCCTAAACTTCCAGTGACTCTATTCGAAATTTTCACCACATATTATATTAACACACATATAAAAAATCCAAACATAAGAGTTGTGTGTATTAAAGTGAAATGACACAGGAAAAAAGTATTGAACGTGCCTACTGAAATTTCTTTAATACTTTGTGAAAAAGCCTTTGTTTGTAAAGACAGCTTCTAGACATTTCCTGTATGACAAAACTTATTAGTCGCAGTATCAGGTGTGATTTTGGCCCATTGTTCTAAACAGATTCCAGGGGTCCTTCTTGTGAATCCTGATCTTTATTTACTTCCAGAACTATTTAATTGAATTGGCTGCCTTCAAGTCTTTCTGGAGCTTTCTCCGAGTGGTCCTTGGCTCTTGGAATTGACTATCCTTCTGACTCCCTGGTCAGAAATATTGCGAGGAGATCCTGTGCATGGCCGGTTGATGATTCAGTGACGTTTCTTCCACTTGCAGATAATGGCTCCCATGCTGCTTACTGGAAGATTCTGATGTTTTGAAATGCATCTGTAACCAGTTTCATTGATATGTTTTGCAACAATAAGGTTGCAAAGGTCTTGGGAGAGCTTTTTGCTTTTATCCATCATGAAATGTTTCTTGTGTGACACCTTGGTAATGAAAAACCTTTTTATAGCCCATCAATATGTAGGCTACGAACCAAGCTTATATTAATTTGCACAGATAGAAAGGATAACTACTCTCTATAGAGATTCCAGCTCGTTCCTTCCCTTTCCTTGCCTTAGTGCTTTTTCTTAGCGTGTTCAATACTTTTCCCCTGTGTTATTCCACTTCATTACATGACTCTACTCATGGAGTTGTTTGGATTTTTTATGTGTGGATTACCTGAGTTATTACTAATGCCTGGTGAAAATGTTGTGCCCCCTGTATTCCACTTTTCACGGGCCCTCTCCTCCATTGGGGCCCTATACTTCCCACTTTTCCCCCCAGTACGACGCCCTTTAATCTGCTGAACCTTCTGCTCGTTTCCAAATATAAAAAAACTCTCTGCAACTCAATATTGGCCTGCCTGCCTAAGCTGCCTGTGAGGGGCTTTTCAGTTGTGCTGGATTACTGTTCACTGCAAAGCGACCCAAGGATGAGTGCAACTAACTTTGAAAATCAACTACTTCTCAAACTTAAAGGAGAACTGCGGTGATTTTTCACATAGATCTCCATTTCTCAACGTCCTTTTCAGGCAAGTACCTCCACTCGGCGGCCATATTGCAACACTTTTTGGGCACTTATCGTGCATCTATTTCAGCAGAAATGCGTGTGCGTAAGGCTTCACGACACCAATCTTGCTCCAGCAGTGAGATCACAACAGATGATTGGCACGATGTCTTCACAGCACACCACATGATTGACTCAATGTGTTTTACAACACACCACATGACTGGCTCAATTCACATGTCGACGTTTTGCCGCGGAAGGGTTGTGATATGTGTAGACATATGATGTGTAGACAACTGCCATATTGCCGTTACAAACTAACCCCATGCATTACTATGGAGGATTTTTTGAGTGCTGTATCTCCTCATTAGAAAGTCTTTGGTAAAACTGGTTGTTCTGGTACCCACCCACCCCCCCCAAAAAAAAGTAACTAGGTAACTTTTACTTAAAGTACATTTTAAATGAACTACTTTTTACATTTACTTGTACATTTTCAGATCGGTATTTTAACCACCTCTGGTGTTTTTTCTCTCTATGTTGAACACGTCATGAACATGAACATAAATCAACCTCGCTCTTTTAAAAGGCATGTCACATTATTTTTACTACTGACGTATCTGTGCATATGACCGACTCAGACTTGAGACAGAATCATATCAAGAACCCCCTCAGGAGTTTCATATTCTACACCACTGATGTTCTAGGCTTCTCCACTAGACAAACAAAGATAAATGATGTTCTCTTTCCTAATAGCCTCACACTTGATGTGCTAAAAGGTCCTTGTACCGTACAGTTCAGCTGTTTATTTGTGTATTATTATGACCGCCGCGCAGCGAAGCGGCGGTCATATAGTTTTTTTTTTTTTTTTTTTTTTTCCGCATGCCCAAATTTGCGTCAATGATTCCCGGGACACTGAAAGACCGGGGTACACGAAACTTGGTGGGCATGTACCCCCACATGGATAGCATGGAACCATTGTTTTTCGTTTTGATCTGTAGCCCCCCCCCCCGCTGGACTGGACCCCCCGAAAGGAGGGTAGGGCAGACACAGTTTTCTGTGAATATCTCGAAAACCGTGGGGTTTAGGAGGACCATTTTTTTTTGTTTGTTGATCTCAAGGGGCCATGTCAACCCATTCCATAACCACTCATTTCATGTATAGCGCCACCTAGTTAAACACAAAAAAGTAAAAATGAGGTGTTGTAATTGAAGGTATCTGTGACCTAACATAGTCAAAACTGCACGAAATTGGAAGTGTAGGATCATTATGACACCCTCTGTATCCACGCCAAGTTTTGTGGAATTCCGTTCATGGGGGGGCCACACAATAAATTAATGAATGTTACTATACACCAACTGGCCTGTAGGTGGCCAGAGACAGTTTTCTGTGAATATCTCGAGAACCGTAGGGCCTAGGAGGTCCACCTTTTTTATGTATGTTGGTCTTAAGGGGGCATGTCAACTCATCCCATTACCACTTATTTCATGTATAGCGCCACCTAGTTAAAAATTAAAAAGCAAAAAATTAGGTGTTTTCATCACAATATCTCTGGCTGACAAGGTCAAAACTGCACGGAATTAAAAGTGTAGGATAATTATGACACCCTCCGAATGCATGCCAAGTTTTGTGTACTTTCGTTAATGGGGGGCCTAACAATAAAATCATTTATGTGTACATTTAGTGACGTACACCAACAAGGATTCCCGGGACACTGAAAGACCGGGGTACACGAAACTTGGTGGGCATGTACCCCCACATGGATAGCATGGAACCATTGTTTTTCGTTTTGATCTGTAGCCCCCCCCCCCGCTGGACTGGACCCCCCGAAAGGAGGGTAGGGCAGACACAGTTTTCTGTGAATATCTCGAAAACCGTGGGGTTTAGGAGGACCATTTTTTTTTGTTTGTTGATCTCAAGGGGCCATGTCAACCCATTCCATAACCACTCATTTCATGTATAGCGCCACCTAGTTAAACACAAAAAAGTAAAAATGAGGTGTTGTAATTGAAGGTATCTGTGACCTAACATAGTCAAAACTGCACGAAATTGGAAGTGTAGGATCATTATGACACCCTCTGTATCCACGCCAAGTTTTGTGGAATTCCGTTCATGGGGGGGCCACACAATAAATTAATGAATGTTACTATACACCAACTGGCCTGTAGGTGGCCAGAGACAGTTTTCTGTGAATATCTCGAGAACCGTAGGGCCTAGGAGGTCCACCTTTTTTATGTATGTTGGTCTTAAGGGGGCATGTCAACTCATCCCATTACCACTTATTTCATGTATAGCGCCACCTAGTTAAAAATTAAAAAGCAAAAAATTAGGTGTTTTCATCACAATATCTCTGGCTGACAAGGTCAAAACTGCACGGAATTAAAAGTGTAGGATAATTATGACACCCTCCGAATGCATGCCAAGTTTTGTGTACTTTCGTTAATGGGGGGCCTAACAATAAAATCATTTATGTGTACATTTAGTGACGTACACCAACAAGGATTCCCGGGACACTGAAAGACCGGGGTACACGAAACTTGGTGGGCATGTACCCCCACATGGATAGCATGTAACCGTCATTTTTCGTTTTGATCTGTAGCCCCCCCGCTGGACTGGACCCCCCGAAAAGAGGGTAGGGCAGACACAGTTCTCTATGAATATCTTGAGAACTGTAGGGCCTAGGATGACCATTTTTTTCCGTATGTTTGCCTCCAGGGGTCATGTTAACCCATTTCATGTGCACACATGTGCACAAACAGACACACACACACACACACATACATTCACAGTTATTATACGTATGACACATACTCACACAGTAGACATATGTACGCTTGCATGCACAGGCACGCACACACACACACACACACACACACACACACACACACACACACACACACACACACACACACTCACACTCACACACACACACACACACACACACACACACACACACACACACACACATAACACAAACAATCAAGAATTTCTCAGAATTATGAACAGGCAAGATGGCGGTGGGGTTGTATAAAATGAATTTTACATGTGAAATCTATGAACTAATCATGTTTTGGTACTTGTTGTCTAGCAGATACCAGTGAGAATTGAGTGTGGATAATGCAATTTAGTGAGACAGTTAGAATCATATAGGCCTTTCAGCGTGATTTCTTTTTGTGGAAAAAATGTGCTGGACTGGGCGGTGGTCATATTTTGTACCGCTCTGCGTTTTCTTTTATCTATCTGGGTATCCGAGCTTTCCCTTTCTAATAGCTTCTTTGTGTGTCTGGTTTTTTTTTTGCTTCTCTAGAGTTTTCTGAGTCGCCGGTTGAAGGGCTCAATTAAGAGGGCAAAGAGCCAACCCAAACTGGACCGTACCAACAGCTTCCGCCACATGATTCTCCCACGGTTCCGCAGTGCCGACCAAGAGAGGTTTGGATCCATCCGTCTTTCATTGACAGACTGGAACAAATTCTGCTTGTGGATATAGTACTAGCATTAGTCATTATTTGGGAATAATTGGGGGAATATTCTGTAGAACTAAAGTGTTCCAAGCTCAACTTATGTCCTCCAATCTCTCTCAGAGTGCATTCACACCAGACCGCTTCGTCCGGACCCGAGTTCGTTTGTACCGATGGTTCGGTAATATTTGCCGATGTAAATGCAGTCTATGGTTTGTTAGAAATCTGGTGCAGTTTGAATGCTGTCTGTTCCAAAACCAGGAAATAAACTGCCGTTTTTGCAATGTTACCAAGCGATATTCGTAAAAAGAAGCTAGCGTTTATGACATAAACGGACCCAGGTCCACAAACAAAAATGTAATGTGAAGAGACCAGCTGGGTCAGGGCTAGGGGCGAGTAATCGCACTCGGGTATGGTCCAGTTAAACGGACCCAGTGTGAATGCGCCCTCAAAGCTTTCTTTTTTTCATTTGAATTATTTTGACCTTTCACCTTGATGTATTCATTTGTAAGCACCCTGGAGCCACTGTATTTAACTGCATTTCAGTGGCATACATAAGCCACTTGGAGCCAATCTTCAACTCCACTTCTTATCACTAATTTTACCTTCTAATTTGCCTCTAATTTAATAATTTTACCTTCAATTTATTACCTCATTAATGCCTTCTCATTTTCTACTGAATGTACTTTGGTGTTTAAGATTACGTGAGATTGAATTGATTACCTTGTTCAGTTGTTAACGAAACACAAATGTAGTTTTCCTTGATGAAAGGAAAGTAAAAAAGTGCTGATCTTTCTTTTTCTTCACTCCTGTCTAACTCACCCACTCTCTATATTTCTCTCCACCTTTCTCTCTCTCTTTGTCCTCTCTTTCTTTGTCCATTTGTCATTCTCTCTCTGTCCTTCTTTCTCTCTTTCTCTCTCTCCCTCTGTTTGTCCTCTCTTCCTCTATCTATTTGTCATGCTCTCTGTGTCCTTCTCTCTTCCTCTCTCTTCTCAGGACTCGTCTGATGCAGAGCTTTAAGGAGTCGCACTCCCACGAGTCCTTGCTGTCCCCCAGCAGTGCGGCAGAAGCTCTGGACATCACCTTGGACGAGGATGCCATCATCAAGCCGGTCCACTCCAGTATTCTAGGACAGGAGTACTGCTTTGAGGTTTGTGTGTGTGTCTGTGTGTGTGTGTGTGTGTCTGTGTCTGTGTCTGTGTGCATGTGTGCCTGTGTGCATCTGTACGTGTGTGTGTATGTGTGTGTATGTGTGTGTGTGTGTGTGTGTCTGTGTGTGTTTGTGTCTTTGTTGGTATGTTTCACAGTGCTCTACCTGAACAGAAATAATTTATGTTTCAGATCTTGCAACTCATAAATGATTGAAGTTGCAACAGGCAACAAGACTTGTGTACAAAGCAACGGTGGCAAAAGTAAACACTGAAATATTGATTGATTTTAGAAAAATAAACAAATGTTCAAATGTGCCTCTTTCTATTTACAAACATCAAAAATAATTGCAATAAAGAGTGGCAGATTAGGCATCAAGGTAATTGGTGACCTCAAAGGGTCTTTCACTAATAGCTGTTTGCTCAGATGATCCATCATCTATTAGATGTTGTATCCAGCCATTTTATGATGCATGAAGGTCAAAAAAACACCAGCCTCTCTCCATGGTGATAGATTATATAAACAGACGTACACACATACACATACTTCATGAGATATAAAACATATTTACCACAAAAGCTGATATGGTTAATAGATTCGTGCAGGGAAAAGCTTGCTGCCTTGCATCCACATTTCAGGGGTTTTATATATTACATTTGAATATTTAATTTGGTTGTATTACATCCTGCTAAATATGTGTATGCGTGTGTAATGCACAGTTATAATTATTTATTGTCTACTATTGTAGTTCCTCTTGTAACATATATATCTGCTGCCTCAGGTGACCACTGCCTCAGGGACAAAATGTTTTGCCTGCCGTTCAGCCGCAGAGAGGGATAAGTGGATTGAGAATCTTCAACGTGCTGTTAAACCTAACAAGGTGAGTAAGAGCCGTTTTAATCAAGTCTCTGAGAACCTTCAACGTGCTGTTAAACCTAACAAGGTGAGTTAGAGCAGTTTTAATCAAGTCTCTGAGAACCTTCAACGTGCTGTTAAACCTAACAAGGTGAGTAAGAGCAGTTTTAATCAAGTCTCTGAGAACCAACAGCACGGTTTCACTGTAACAATATCACAGAAGCCCACTACTTGCCCATTATAGCCGTTCAATTCACATTAATGATTCTGACTGTTGAGACATAGTCATAGTTATAATACATTGTTTATACGTGATATAATTTGATGATATGATAATTACACATAATATCTAGTAACCTTTGATATATCCATGAAAAAGCATTATTGCCATTCATATTTGCGACACAAAATATGAGATAGATGCCATATGAGTGTCTCAACTGATGCTGTTGTTCTCATCACCCAGGACAACAGCCGACGAGTCGACAATGTTCTCAAACTGTGGATCATTGAGGCTCGGGATCTGCCGACGAAGAAGCGCTACTACTGCGAGCTGTACCTGGACGACATGCTCTACGCGCGCACCACGAGCAAGCTGCGCACCGACACGGTCTTTTGGGGGGAGCACTTCGAGTTCAACAACCTCCCAGCCATCCGCAGCCTCCGCCTGCACCTGTACAAGGAGACAGACAAGAAGAAACGCAAGGTCAGTGGCAGCAGTTTATATCACATTCCAACTCACTTGCACTTGCGTCCAAGTCTTTAACAACCACTGTATTTTACTGTTCAAGTTTTCTGAAGTTGAGAGGGATTGGGTCTTTTATGTTATTCTGATAGATGTGTAGATGGTAGCTTAGATTTTGTGAATTTTTCCTTTTAAAAGTCATATTTTCTCTATTCTCGTTAGTGAATGTAAATTCATGACATGTATTCTGGCTAACCACCACATGCAGCGACTGTTGGTCTTCGGGTGAGATTGTCCTTCGGATGAGACCGAGGTCCTGACTCATAGGGGTCATTAAAGATCCCATGGCACTTATCGCAAATAGTAGGGGTTTCCCCGGTGTCCTGGCTGAATTCCAACCTGGCTCATTCAATCTGGCCCCCTAATCATGCCCCAGTGTAATTGACTCATTCATTCATTCCCTTAATATCCTCAAGCTGGTGTGTGATGAGTGTTCTGGCATATAATGGCTGCCGTGCATCACCCAGGTGTGTGCTACACATTGGTGATGGTTAGTGAGGTTCCCCCTTCACTGCAAAGCGCTTTGGTTGCCTTGAAAAAGGCGCTATATACTAGAGTGTAACAGTGCACAAAACTCACGGTTCGGTGTATACCTCAGTTTTGAAGTCACGGTTCCGGTAATTGTTCGGTTCGGTTAACTGCAAGCCTAAAACTCACTGACAATATTGCTGATGCGCAGCGGGAGTAGTATTTTGAAAAGGTGTCAAATGTTTTTTGATGTTAATTGACTAAACTGACATATGGTTCGCCACTTAAATATGTTTGTGAGGGAACTCGAATTTGAAACATGGTCCACAGGTAAAAAACTGTTGATTACTGATTATGACTTCATTAGATACAGTACATTCGGTACACATCTGTATTGAACCTCATCCTGTACCTAAACAATTCGGTATGAATATGTGTACCTTTATACCCCTACTATACCTTGTGTGTGTATATATATATATATGTATATATACTGCTCAAAAAAATTAAAGGAACACTTCAATCATACACTGGATCTGTACTCTGACACCGTTTGGTTCTGAGCACAAGTAAAACTTTTGAGGCAAGTGTTTTATTTTGCAAGAACTGTCAGACATTCTGTGAATGTAGTTTGAGAATGGAGAAAAGGGTGGAAGGTTTAAAAAAAATGTGTTTTAACAATTGTGAAAAACTGTAAGTGCAGTGTATATATATATTTTTTTGTACAGTATATATAAATTCAAGTTGTTGCTGTTGTTGTTCACCAGGAGAAGAGTACTTACCTCGGCCTGGTCAGCATCCCCATCTCCAGCCTCACCGGTCGGCAGTTTGTGGAGCAATGGTACCCCGTCATCCAGCCCAGCATCCTGACCAAAGGGGGCGGGGGCGGGGGCAGCAAGATCATCAACGCCTCGATTCGCCTCAAGTCGCGCTACCAGACCATGAGCATCCTGCCCATGGAGCTGTACAAGGAGTTCGCCGAGTACGTCACCAACAACTACCGCACGCTCTGCACCGTGCTGGAGCCGCTGCTGAGTGTCAAGAGCAAAGAGGAGGTGGCCTGCGCACTGGTGCACATCCTGCAGAGCACGGGGAAAGCAAAGGTAGCTCTGACCCCTCTCAGCCACCGTAGTCTCATTAAGTAAAGTTATATTTTATTGTCCTGTAGGAAACTCCTGTAAGACATTTGTCCTCTGCATTTTACCTATCTGGGGGTAGTGTACACACACACACACACACACACACACACACTTGGAGCAGTGATCTCACTTGGAGTACACACACTAGGAGCACACATAGACTCCTCGAGCAATCGTCATTATCATGAGTTGGGTTGGACTGCAGTGTCACATCTGGTCCTGGGATAAAAGATGTATGCTCTGACCCCTCTCAGCCACCGTAGTTTCAAAGTCATCAGTTAGGTAGGACTGCAGTGTGTCACATCTGGTCCTGGGATAACAGGTGATGATGGTTATTATTGCATCCATATTGTTCTACCAATAACGAATGACAGAAGGTATACATAACATCATTATATGAGTTCACTTTATGGCCACAACACCTGCAACATTTTAAGCTGCTTCCACCTGGTAATACATCTACTGGTTAACTCAAATGATTTCCTTGCTAGACTTTTGAAGTACTCTTTAACTTCTTTGAAGCTTGGTGTGTGAACATCTTGATCTGTTCAGTGTCATCCCGCTCAGCCTTGAGTTTGTGATTTGTTTGTTGATACGTTTATAGGATTTTCTGTCAGACATGGCAATGAGCGAAGTGGACCGCTTCATTGATCGAGAACATCTCATCTTCAGGGATAACACCCTGGCTACGAAAGCCATAGAGGAGTACCTCAAACTAATCGGACACAGGTACCTCAAGGACGCCATAGGTGAGTCGCTGTTTTTGATGACAATAAAGTATTCAGCTCTGGTGCCCATTTAGTTCAGTACAGATGCACCAGGCAGGTTCATTTAAATTCTTATAATTGAATGTGATGGTGCTTGTCATTCAAATGTGTTCTTTGTTGTCAATAGTAATTTCCCCAAATGGTTGGATCCGTTATCCATAAATTGTTTTGTGAATTAATTCTCTCCCAGTCGCTGCAGTGCAAATGACTGGATCAGTGAACAAGAGATTATTTTCCCATTGCAGAGTATTTAATAGGACACACACACACACACACACACACGACCACACACACACACACACATTCACACACACACCCCACACTCTATCTGTTATTAACATAACATTCATTAGTGATGTTCCCTGCAAAGGGAGAAGAAGTCTAAACTGATTGGATGTATCAGTTGTGAACTACAACTCTTACTGCCCTTGGAAGAAGCATAGTAGCCTATTAGTACTTCCTTTAGTACTTCCTTTAGAACTCAGAAATATGCTTTTTTTTCAGCAGGGTCATCTCTCTCTCCCACTCACTTCCTGTCACTCTCTCTACTGTCCTGTCAGATTAGAGGCATAAATGCCCCCCCCCCCCCCCCCCCCCCAAAAAAAAACAAAAAGAAAGAAAAATATGAAAAATAATATTAATAATAAAATGTAGGCTGCTGTGTGTGACAGCAGTGATGGCACCTCTCCACAGGGGAGTTCATTCGAGCGTTGTACGAGTCCGAGGAGAACTGCGAGGTGGACCCCATGCAGACTCCGCCCTCTGTGCTGCCGGACCGCCAGGCCAACCTCCGCATGTGCTGCGAGCTGGCACTATGTAAGATCATCAACTCCCATTGGTGAGTGATCTGGCTCTTACTGCAATATCATCAACTCCCATTGGTCAATGATCTGGCTCTTATTGCAATATCATCAACTCTCATTGGTGAGTGATCTGGCTCTTACTGCAATATCATCAACTCCCATTGGTCAATGATCTGGCTCTTGTTGCAATATCATCAACTCCCATTGGTCAATGATCTGGCTCTTATTGCAAAAAATAAAAACCATCTGCAAACTTTCTGTCTGAATTGAATGAACTTCTCACTGTTATTTCATCCCTTTGTTCTGCTATGATTATGTTAGGGGATTTTAACATTCATGTGGATACTAATTGTTCTTACACCTCAGAGTTTAACTCTGTATTGGACTGTTTTAGTTTGACACAGCATGTTGACTTTCCCACTCACACTCATGGCCACACGTTGGATCTGCTCTGCTCTTCTGGTCTGAATGACATCTCTGTCTCTGGTTTCATCTCTGGTGTCTCTGACCATAAGCTCATTGTATGCCGTTGTCATATGATCTCTCCTCCTCCCTCCTCAGAGAAAACAACTATCACAGGTCGTAACATCTGGCCTCACAACTACACACCTTTCTTAACCACCACGACCTGTATGAGCCCTTTCAATCTGGCTTCCGCTCATGTCACAGTACAGAGACTGCCCTTGAGACGACCTCCTCCTGTCTGCTGACTCTGGTTCACTTAACATTCTCATTCTCCTTGACCTTAGTGCTGCTTTCGATACCATCAACCACAATGTTCTAATCTCCCGTCTGTCTGCTATTGGTGTTTCTGGCACAGCCCTCAATTGGTTTCAGTCATACCTCACCAACAGAAAGCAGTTTGTAACACTTGGTCCACATCAGTCCCCCAAGTCCCCTGTCACTCGTGGTGTCCCCCAGGGTTCTGTACTTGGGCCCCTCCTCTTTCTCATATACATCCTCCCTCTTGGCCAGATTATTCGCAGCCACGGTCTCAACTTCCACTGCTATGCAGATGACATCCAACTCTATCTTACCTCCCTCTGACCCCCCACCACGCTCCCTCACTGAATGCCTCTCTGACTTAAAATTATGGATGCAAAACAATTTTCTCAAGCTCAACACAGACAAAACCGAAATTCTGCTGATTGGCCCTAAAAGCATCCTCACCAAATCTCCCCATCTCACTCTCAACATTAATGGCTCATCTGTCCACTCCACCCCTGTTGTTAAAAACCTTGGCATTCAGCTTGACTCACCCTTAGCTTTGATCCTCATATCAAATCACTCACTAAGATTGCTTTTTTTCACCTCCGTAACATTGCACGCCTCCGACCCTTCCTCTCTGCTAGTGATGCACAGACTTTGGTTCACTCTTTCATTATGTCCCGTTTAGATTACTGCAACTCACTTTTCCTTGGTCTCCCCACTAAAACCCTTCAAAGACTACAATATATTCAAAACTCTGCAGCTAGGCTCCTCACCCATACCAGACGATCAGCACACATCACCCCCATTCTCCATCAACTCCATTGGCTACCAGTTCCGTCCCGGATCAAATACAAAGTACTACTACTCACCTTCAAAGCCCTCCACAACCTTGCTCCCCCCTACATCTGCGACCCCCTGACCCCTTACACTCCTTCCCGCTCACTCAGATCCTCTGACCAAAACCTCTTGGCTATCCCCCGCTCCAGACTCTCCACCCTGGGTGGCAGGTCCTTCAGTGCCTTGGCCCCCAAACTCTGGAACTCCCTCCCCCAACCCCTTTGTGCCTGTCCTTCTCTTCCTTTCTTCAAAGCACATCTCAAGACCTTTCTGTTTAATGATCGCTTCTCCTCCACACCCAACACATAGTTCCTACAGATAACTTGTCTTGGTTGTATTGTTTTGTTTGTTTGTTATTGTATTTCCCTGCCTTTGTCTCTGTTGTATTGTTTGTTTGTTTGTTTGTTTGTTATTGTGTTTCCCTGCCTTCCTACTATGTAAAGCGACCTTGGGTTTGAGAAAGGCGCTATATAAAATAAACGTATTATTATAATATCATCAACTCCCATTGGTCAATGATCTGGCTCTTATCGCAATATCATCAACTCCCATTGGTTGCTCGTTGGTGGCTAAGCAAAAAAGTATATCCATAAATAGATAATATGTGTACAAACATTATAATATTGCTTACCATTGTTTTTTAACTAATGTTTTGAAAGAATCCTTTGGACAAACGTGTCTGCAAAATACCGCAATCATAACTGTAACTGAATTGTAATTGTAAGCCTCCAAATGTTGATTGTTTACACACTGATTACTGGGGAGTGTCATGTTAGCATAATGAAACGAGAGCTCCATGTATACACCATTTGAAGCGGCTAATCTTAATCCTACAGCAGTCACCGTTCCTACCACATCTTTCAAATTCAGATGTCTTTCTCTGTCCCTCTCTCTCTCTCTCTCACTCTCTCTTTGTCTCCTTCTGTCTCCCTCTCTTTCTCTCTGTTCCTCTCTCTCTCTCTCTCTCTCTCTCTCTGTCTCCTCTCCCTCTCTCTCTCTCTCTCTCTCTCTCTCTCTCTGTCTCTGCAGTGTGTTCCCCCGCGAGCTAAAGGAGGTGTTCTCCTCCTGGCGGGTGCGCTGCGCTGAGCACGGGCGCGAGGACATCGCTGACCGCCTCATCAGCGCCTCGCTCTTTCTGCGCTTCCTGTGCCCGGCCGTCATGTCGCCGTCGCTCTTCAACCTCACGCAGGAGTACCCAGGGCCGCGGACCTCGCGCACGCTCACTCTCATCGCCAAGGTGGTGCAGAACCTGGCCAGCTTCTCCAAGTCAGTCACTAGGGTCCACTCCCATTAAGGCTACATCCACTCACCTCCCTCACAACCCTCGTATGCCCTTCATACGCCCTTCGTCAGAGACCTTAGTTCTGATCCACTGTTCTCAAGCATCATGGTGTCTCTGGTGTCTTTGTCCGAAGTCTGTCACCACTGCACCCAGTATGTAGAATTAGCCTTTGTGTGTACATCATTATCATGATGTTAGTCTCAGAAAGAAAGAAAGATGAGTCACTTCAAGATGTTTTAGATTCCCTGTCTTGAGTGAATGAGTGGTTGAAATGACAGTGTTCTCTTTCAATTGCCTCAAATGTCAAGCCTGTCAAGAAATAGCAGATTTTCTGATTAGATTCACATATTAAACTAAGCCGCCATGTTTTCTTTTGATAACAAAGATCAAGGAGCTGGAACCACTCACAGACCAGCTTAGTGTCAGACAAAGCTGTGTTTATTTGCTGCGGAGCATATTTTCTTATTTGTTATGTCATGTTTTTCATTCATTTATTTTCAGCAGAGCTAATGTACCAGACAGCTTGAACAGTACACACACTATAATGACATAACTTAAGCATATGATGGTGTGCTATATCTGTCCCAAGAGCTTTCAAACCAATAACACCATGTGCCATTGTGTCAACACCACCGATGTACTGTACATCCTCTGCTTTTAAAGTCGTTGAATTGATAAATAAACATTGAAGAGCACATTGGAGTACATTAACTAAATACAGTAAATGGTGAATAAACAGTTACTTGCTACTGCTTGTCCTCATCATGCCAGTTCATTGTCCAAGATCATAAAAGGTCCTTTGAGTCATATAAACATCTTTTGTATGACTTAGCGTTATTATTAAGATCAATGCTTTCTTTGTGTGGGTCACATAAAAATAAAACTGTGAGACCCACCTATTGATATATTTCCTTGTTGGTCAGTATAGTTATAGTATAGGTATAGGACCATGTTGATGTTGTTGTTGTTCAGGGGTTATTTTTTAATGTTAGAATGAAAACCAGTGTGAAAACCAGCTATAGCCTACGTGCTCCAAAACCAGCGTCCTGTACAGCAGTATTAAGAGTCTTATGTAACATTGTATTTAATCCATATGCTAAAATATGTCTGGGAACCAGTCAGCAACAGCCCAAATGCCATAATTCATTTTTGACCTAGTTTTCCAGTTTCATTCATGTACTAATCCATAAAGCATATTGATTTTAGGAAGATACTAAGCTCTCAAATTACAGTACTATTCTGTATCATCTCACCCCACATCCACATAAATAGAAAGACATTAACACAAAGTATAATTAAATATGCAAAATAGCAGTAGGTTCTATAGCAGTACAATCAAGTGTTGTCCATTCCCATGGAAATGTTTCATTGTCCCTTTCTCTTCCTGTCTCCATTTCTTCTCCTTTCCTCTCTGTTCTTTTCCATGGTGTCCTCCATGTTGTCATCTGCCACTTGGCTCTCTCTCCCAACATGGATTCCTCTCTCTTCACTCCTGTTCTCTCCCTCTCCCTCTCCCTCTCCACTCCAACCACTTGCTCTGTCCTTCACTCTCTCTCTCTCTCCTCCTCATCCTCCTTTCTTCTCTCTCTCTCTCTCTCTCTCTCTCCGTCTCTGTCTCTCTCTTCCCTCCTGGTTACCCCCCTCCTCCCCACCCCTCCTTTCTCTCTCTCCCACACACTTCTCTTTTTATCCCCTTGTTCCCCGTCAGGTTCGGCGGTAAGGAGGACTACATGTGCTTCATGAACGAGTTCCTGGAGATGGAGTGGGGCTCCATGCAGCAGTTCCTCTACGAGATCTCTAACGTGGACTGTGGCAGCAACGCCAGCCCCTTCGAAGGCTACATCGACCTTGGCCGGGAGCTCTCCGTGCTGCATAGCCTTCTCTGGGAGGTCATGGCTCAACTCAGCAAGGTTAACAAGAGCTCCATCTCTACAGCTGGATCATGTAACTTCATGTTATGTTGCCAGTTCATTATGAAACCCAGCAACTGAAGTTCTGTGTAGCACTTAATGACAAATTACCTGCAGTGTGTCAACACCATGCTCTCTTTCATCAGAGCCAATAAATGCTGAATTAGAGTAAGAATACTGGCTGTGCCAGTGGGACTACTGGTCATTCTCACTCTACTAAATATCAGGTTGGAGTATGCCAAATTGCAGAGAGAAATTAGTTGTCTGCTTGAAAGCTTTTACTGAATCTTTAAATTCAAGAATGACAACAGTTCCTGGCAGGCTATAGCGTGTAGATTTGATTGATTTGATTAAACGCACTTACATCAGCACTCTCATACTCAATCAGCAAGAGGGTTTTTTGTTGTACTCCTGAAAAATGGAGAGAGCACATCCTGTACAGAACCCTGGAGGGGTCATTGCAAGATATTTGTTGGTATATATCCAGAAAATGTGTCCTCATTTTCCTTAATTGTGTGCTCATTTTACTAAATTGTACGCACGGTTTACTAAATTGTGCACACGTTTTAATAAACGTAAATTTAGTAAATTGTGCGCACAATATAGTAAAATGTGTGAACGATTTACTAAATTAAGCGCACAATCGAATAAAATGAGACCACAATTTAGTCAAACGAGAGCACTATGTAGTAAAATGAGCACACAATATACTAAATTGTGCACACGATCCAGTGAAATGAGACCACAATTTAGTACAATGAGCACAAAATTTACTAAAACTAGTGCACATTCTCTCAATATACAAAAATATCTTGCAATGACACCTCCCGGGCTCCGTACACCTGTAGTGCTGTGCTCACATTTAGATTTACATTTAGTCATTTAGCTGACACTTTCATCCAAGATGACTTCCATAAAAGGGATCAGTCAGGTTAGTGTAGCAGTACTGTAAGTACTACTCGCATAGAATAGAATGCCAGTTCAAGCGAGGTTAAGTCAGAGGAAGAAGAAGAGGAAGGGATAGTCACAAGGATTGTGCGGTGTTGTGCCTTTTGTCCCCCGCAGGATGCCATACTGAAGCTGGGGCCCTTACCCCGGCTACTGAACGACATCAGCGTAGCCCTCAGGAACCCGCAGCTTCACCGCCAGGCCACCCAGCAGCCGGAGCAGAGGCCGCCCGACCGGCTGCTCACACGCGCCGCCACGAGCTTCAACCACATGGTCTCGTCCGACTTCCAGAGCCTCATGATGAGGGACCTCAACAGGTACACACCGCTGGATAGGTCAGTAGCACCAGACTGTGTGACGCCGAGACCAACAGGAAGTTACCGTCAGTTTGCAGATATGAGGGGTATACTTTGAAGCGAGGTTGCTGGCTTACTTAGGCAACTTCAGGAGTTACCGCTGATCTCAAAACATTATGTCACTTCAGAAGCAATACATGGAGTAAAGCACTCTTTTAGAGATCAGTGGTTACTCCCGAAGTTACCGGGGTAAACCAATAACCTCGATTCGTAGTATACCCCTCTGAGCTGAGCACTGTGAACAGTTACACACAGCTTATCAGACCGGGCGCAAGTCTGAGTAATAGAGATATAGTATGTCCTGAACATCATGGACACGAGAGCACTGCGCACAAACCATTTCTACGCTCCGTGAACAGAACACTTCAGTTGCCCTCCCGGTGTAGCTTGGCTGTTTTGCCCGTGGTCTGATTTGTGTGTCTGGTCTTTGCCCACCAGCTCCATAGACATCTCTCGACTGCCCTCACCCTCCTCTGGGATGCCCTCGGGCCTCGCTCACATGGGCATGGGGCCGTACAGCGAGCGGGACCACCGGGCGTCGTCCAAAGACCTGTTCTACGTGACCCGCCCGCCTCTGGCTCGCTCCAGTCCGGCTTACTGCACCAGTAGCTCAGATATCACCGAGCCTGACCAGAAGGTAAGTGTGCCCCTCTGTGAGGTTTTTTTTTTTTTTACCTGAAAATAACATTTCCAAAATCGTTTAGATGGCACATAAACTCTCTGAACGGCACTTCTGCCGCACTCTGAGCAGGTCTTATTGCTTGTAAAACAAGCTTTTGAATAAGCTGCTATGCTACAGGAATTTGAAGATCTCTTTCTACAGACTGCTGTCGGTGCATTCCCTCTATATTGTATCCGAGTTATGTTCATACTTTGTTGCAAAAGACACATTTTTAGTTTGTTTATTATTGTGCTTCTCAACTGTAATGGGACACCGAGAGCAAATCTTCTTTAGTGCTGCTTCTAAGTTAAAGGAATAATCCAGAGATAAAAAAAGAAAACCTAGGGTGTATTTATGGATGATAACGAATTCAAAGTTTCGCTTGGGAGCTATAATACAATCAGAGGAGTTCTGAGCTAGTCCGTTTTTTGCAGCCAAATGGTTTATAGTGAAAGCACAAGGGTGAATGGTGACACGTCAAAACAAATCCCTATTTTTAAACCACTGACAAGGCTCAAAATAGCATTACACTTGTGTGGTAGTGTGGAAGCAAGTTAATCAAAACCAAAGTTGAAGAAGGGGACAGGGTCCAGTTATACAGAACAAATAAACTGAAAGGAAAAGAACACCAAGAGACAATGTGCGTTTACCCCAAAAAAGTGTGTTTGTGGTTGGTGTCTGCACCTTGTGTTGAGGTATGTGTATGTAAAGGTGTTTTGCCTGGTGCGTAGAGTCCAACAGATAAAGTTGGTAAGTGGAAAAGAGGAAATCACACTCAGAGGCTGATGCTTCAGAAGTGTTGTGTTCAAAATTAGCCAAAATAGGGCCAGACTTAAGGGCCATTCATGCTAAGAACAATAACTATAACGATAACTATAAAAAAATATCGTTCTTGTTAATATGAATGATGACGTTCACACAAACTATAATGATAACATCATGAAGGATTACTTTGAGCGTTTTTGAGAATGATAAAAAGCTAACAGCCAATCAGAATCCATCAAATTTTAGCCGTCACATTCATTAACACCAGGAGAGACTTGTTACTTTGGTCAGTGTGGATGCTTTTATCATTATAGTTGTCTTCATTGTTATTGACATCTGTCATTCCCTTTAACAGCAAGCAGCACAACTTCAAACAGTGCGTCGGTGTTTTGATAGTCAGCGGCGCATTTGAAAGAATCTGCTTGCACGCGGGACTGTATGAAACACAGGGATTCCACTAAACCTGTTTGTGACTAGCAGAGTATATAGCCAGATTTTTTAGATGGTGTAAAAGATAGCGTTTTTTGGATCAGGATTTTGCCCCAGACCACACCTTATCTCGTTAATTGCCACACCCCTGGGAACAAAGTTTAATAAAAGTCGAGCGCATGGCGACTTTCACCACTGATTCGGTGTACGATATGAATAAAACGTGTGTTGCTTTGCGCCAGCTTGTGCCGGGGACACGATAGGGCCCCTGGTGTTAACGGCCCTTTCGACCTTCTTAAGTCCTGTGGTGAGTAATTTGGTAAATGACATCTGAGTTATAAAGCTCAGCTACGCTATAAAGCTCAGTTATTTGTGCTCAGAATCTGGTTATGTGGGAACAGTGTTTATCACAATTCCCATGTGTTAGATAACCACCAGTTTTTAATTTGTCAAAATATAAAATAATATTAGGTTGGAAAAAGAATGTAATAAGTAGTTTGTCATTACCGGTCCCAGACAGTGAGATTGCAATAAAGTTCTGTTGTCATATGGCACCATAGCAGCGCTGAGGTGATAATAGCTAACCTCAAGAGGGTTGCCTGTAATCACCTCAAGCTCATCAAAGACTGAGCTCATCAAGGGTAGAGACCAGCAGGCAATTAAAACGCAGCTAAAAAATGATTAGACTTTGGATGTAGCCTTTTCAGAAACATGCTGTATTTTGCAATATTTACACAAAGTTTTCACGAGTTGTGTACATCTGGTTAAAATGTTGTTTCCACGAGTTGTGTACATGTGGTTAAAATGTTGTTTTCACGAGTTGTGTACTGTACATGTGGTTAAAATGTTGTTTTCACGAGTTGTGTACATGTTGTTTAAATGTTGTTGTTGTTTTCTGTTCTTGCTATGGTTGTCTCAGGTGCTCAGTGTAAACAAGAGTGTGTCCATGATGGACCTGCAGGACTCGCGGATGAACAGCATCTCCAACCTGCACTCGGGCGACATGCTGAACTCCTCGCAGGCCTCACTGGCTGGGCTGGGCAGCTTCGGAGTCCTGCGAGGCGGTGGCCGCACGTCGGCAGGCTCGGGCGCGTCCAGCATGTCCGGCGGGCT
>NC_055977.1:9020278-9207778 GCF_018492685.1 Alosa sapidissima | reverse complement strand
CCTCTCTCTCTCTCTCTCTCTCTCTCTCTCCCTCTCTCCCTTCCCCTCTCCCTCTCTCTCTCTCTCTCTCTCCCTCTCTCCCTTCCACTCTTTCGCTCTCTCTGTCATGGCCAGGTTAATGGCGGTGGAGGATGAGTTGCGCACTGGCCCCGTGCCGGAGGTGAAGACTCGTCTCTTTCCTGAGCAGGTACGTGACCCGAGCATTGTCCTGCTTTCAGACTCCCCTCAGGGGGCTGCTCTAAGCACTCACTGACTTTTACTGTGTCTTTGCCAAAGTTTCTCTGTTACATAAACATGCCGCCAGTTTCCAGCAGAGACACATACAGAGGCTTAACTCAACTCTCCTCTCCACAACAGCAAATACCAGTTTGGCACTGACACTAATTTAGACACCGGGAGAAAACAAAAAACAAAAACAAATTGTGGGAATTGTTTCCTCCGGGCTCTGCCTTGCCAACAGTAATGCAAAGCTCAGTAAAGCTCAACAGTGTCCAACCTTAATGCAGTAATTGTTCACTCATTAGTAGATTTAAAGTATTGAAAATTAGTTGCACTATTGTTTTTTTAGTTACATTTTCAGCCTAACTGAATTGTGTAATGGACAGGTTTTTTTGTATGATAACACAAACAATTGCCCTGTGTCTCATGAAAAACACGTGGCCCTAATCGCCATCCCACCCCCATTGTTTATTAATTCATTCCCCCACTCTCCACCTCATGCTGGTGTGTGGTGAGGGTTCTGGCGCATAATGGCTGCCGTGCAACACCCAGGTGGGTGCTACACATTGGTGGTGATTAGTGAGGTTCCCCTTTCATTGTAAAGCACTTCGGGTGCCTTGATAAAACGCTATATAAATGTTTGTTGTTGTTGTTGATGTTGTGTTCCAAAAATACCACTGAACCCAGGGCTGGATCTAGCCTTGGTCTGGGGGAGGATGTCTCTTGTTGAAACTCTTTCAGGGTCAGGTGTCTTTGAACACTCCTAAGAAGACACAAGGGGGCTGAGTGAAGTGTACTTGGGTAGTATACTAAGATCGAACGCTACATACTGTATGAGCAGAGTGATACAGCAGGAAAGCGTCCATTTTGCAATACGTACTAACAGAACAGATAGATAGATAGATAGATACCTTATTGATCCCCAAGGGGAAATTCAGGGTAGCAATGTTAAAGAAATGACGTGGATGAGGTTTTGTCTAGTTATACTATGGTATCCTACAGTATACTGAGGACAAATACCCATGGACCCTGAGGGAAACTACTGAAATTCAAAGCCAGTATATTGTGCATTATTTGTGTACACTTGCCCACTAACTCTTTTCATTTCATGTGTTTGTACTTTTATCGATTTGTTTCAGACTTTCACGTTGTCTTGTTTCCAAGTCTTGTTTCCAATTTTACCTGACTTCCTGATGGGTTCAAATATGGCAGTGCATTTTCAGTCAGCCATGGCTAGTTAAACCTTTCATTCTCTCCTGCACTAAATCGGGAATAACTGTGACCAGTACACATGATCACAATGATAAGTGAGTTGGTCTGATGCAAGAATACTGTCTGCAGGAATATTTTGAAATTACATGGAACAAGAGTGAGAATGCATTGCAACCAGTCCATAGCATCACTCATTTTTGGATTGGGAAAATTATGGTTATTGTGGAAGATTGAGTAGGTTTGTCATATATCCATGCCATGCAACATTCTCTAAATGGATCAGTGTTGTCTGTAATCATTTATATGTCACAACCAGGCTAATTCAGAGACAAAACCATTACTTACCAATTTGTGCAAAAATTCTGATTGCGGTCTTGGAATTGGGAAAAATAACTCTTAGGGATAAGATTGTCTTAAAACCTCTCTATTTCTTGTGTGTTCTTTTTTATGTCTTATGTGATCTTCACTCTGTAATGTACTATACTGACCAAGAGCTGTTACCATGGTTGCGAGAAACCTCTTTGCTGGCAAGGAATATATCAGTGCTCTCAGTAGATAAAGCATTAAAAGCACTGATTATGCATTTGCCAGTTGTCATTTGGCACAATAGTGAACAGCCTTCTAAAAAGCTATTTTGTTTTACTGTAGTTTATGTTGTCTTTTATGAAACCAGGCTGTGAAATTACATATTAAAGCAACTCGTGCCTTGTGAAAAGAGATTAATATTTGCATGGACATAAACTCTGTACATCACCCCACTGTCAAAGTTGAGTCTTTTTCTTTTTGTGTCACCACAAAATTCTGTACGTTTGTAGGGCTCCTGTGTTAGCTAATTTGCCACTGAACATGCTAAACATGCCCACTCACAGAATCACAGAATCATTGCCATAGATGAGTGTATGCATTGGTTTGTCATCATATGTTTACCATATGCAGTATGTTTAGCATGTTATTTCCTACTTAATCAAGTTTTCTTACGGGAGACAATGCAATTCAACTATGGTCGATTGATCTGTGAGCATTCAAACAATTGAAGACTATTTCAAGTTCCTGGAATGTGAAGACGGCGAGTTCTGTTGCCTTGTTATCAGAGGCAGACCGCATTGGCTCCCCCTCCCCTGTCTCCCGCAACCCTCACGTCACGTCTTTCACCTTTGCCTCGGCTTCCTCTTCCTCTCCTTACGAGCAGCGCTCAGTTCACTCCTCAGTAACTCGTCTTTCTTCTCTCTCTCTCTCTCTCTCTCTCTCTCTCTCTCTCTCTCTCTCTCTCTCTCTCTCTCTCTCTCTCTCTCTCTCTCTCTCTCAACCTCTCCCCCTTCTTCCCTCCTCCCTCCTCTCCCTCGACTAACGTATCCCTTCATTCTCCCTTTTTCTCTCATGCTCTTCTCTCTTTCTCTGCTCAACCCCTCCTGAAATATCGTCTCACGTTCCCACCTGCCTTCCCTTCTCCTCCCCTCCCCGCATCCCCCCCCCCCCCCCCCTTCCTTAGGAAGAGCAATACTCCTCCCTGGGCTCTGTGGACCCCTGCCACGTGCCGGGGGGGATCCCTGGTTCGGGACCCTCCTCCCTGGGCACGTCCTCGGCGGGGTCCCCCTGGAACAGCGCCCTCCCCCCGCTGCCCCCCCGCTTGCTAATCAGCCACAATGGCGGCCTACCTTCGTCAGGCATCGCCATGACGGCGGGGAGCACGGCAACCTGGAGCACAGACAGAGCGCCAGGCTTCACCGGGGAACGTGTAGCCTGAGGGACGCTGAGCAACAGCAACACCTAACTCCTCAGTGTTGAATTTGTACCTGAGGCTGGAGACACAATTCAACCATAAACACATACATACTGTACAAACATACATACATACATACATACATACTGTACATACATACTGTACATACATACATACATACATACATACTGTACATACATACATATTGTACACACAGTACAAGTACAATTACATGAACACACATTACAGAACTTAACAAGGACCTTCAGTGCTTCAACCACCCAAATACACACATAAACAGATACATAAACACACACACACACACACACACACACACACACACACACACACACACACACACACACACACACACACCCACCTACACACAAACACAACAATGCAAATGCATGCACATACATTGACAGGTTCGTCTATAGGATTCTTCTGGAGCCAGTAGAGCTAACAAAGAACTCTCTCAGAAACTGCTCTCAGTTGGCGAATCTGTGAGCACATTTGAATTTGCTCAGCAGATCTGTCTGGCAAACACTTATCTGGACATTGTCCATTAAGCCAAATCCTTTCCAAAGCATCTTTCTTGTCTCCTTTCAAAGAAAATGCTATTTAAAAACTGATACCATCAGCGCACCATTAGCAGTGCCAGCCATCCTCCTCTGTCTGTTGTTAAAGTTGTCAAAGTTAATTGTTATATTGTGCAAAGCCCGCCCCATAACAGATAAGCGGTTGTGATTGGTTTTCTGGATTGTTGGTGAGATTGGTTGGTTGTGAATGGTTTTCTGGATTGTTGGTGAGTCGGAAATGGGCTGGAATGGGAGCATTGCCAGACGATTCTGCTGAGCAAATTCAAATACACTCACACAGGTCCATCTGGGTTCACCCAGACTCACCCAATATTACAGTAATATTTCATATTGCCCATACTGTATGTATCGAAAGCCTTTTTTTTTATTTTCAGATAAAGGCCAATGATACAAAAATGCTTAATCTAGGTTTACATTGGTCTACAGTGTATCGATATTCTGCTTGTCTCACAGTCCAAATGGAAATGTTGCATGGATAAATGGTGTATGACAACACATTTTATAAAATTATGACAGATTAGGGGCCACGCATTGCACAACAGTCTTATCTGTGCGACACAGATAAAAAAAAAAGTGTTTTCAATCCGTTTCATCAGCCAGAAGAGTGTGTGCATGTGCAGGCTATGTGAGCATGCTCCAACTAGTTTACTTGTTTGTTTACTTGTTTGTGTGCATTTGTAAGGGTTCTGTTTGCTAACGTGTGCGTTAACGGTTTTGACGTACATAAGTTGCTTTTTTTTTTTTGGCAGTGATTTAAAGCCATGTCACTCCACCATGTTATGAAGGTGTCTGAACCTCAGAGATAAAAAAAAAAGCTAACTCCCCCTTAACTGCAAACAACTTTTGGATATAACAATGTTTCACAAGATTATATTAGACAGGGTAAAGTTATGTCTGGAGGAATATACGGAACGCATGAATGGACTGTAACTATCGTGATCCTTCGCTTAAAGGAACGGCTAATAGAGTGCTCACTGTGTACATTATTCCTTTTTTCAGAATGACCTCAATGGACTGCAGTGGTTTAAAAGCTGAATGAGTGCTAATGGACAAACATTCCATCCTCATGGGATTATACGGCATGTGCGGAGATCCATTAACATCCGCCTCTACCACTAGCCCTACGACCGCAAGGCCCTGAAATTTACACACATGCACTCACATTAACACTTACACACACACACACACACACACACACACACTCACATTAACACTTACACACACACACACACACACACACACACACACACACACACACACACACTCACATTAACACTTACACACACACACACACACACACACACACACACACACACACACACACACTCACATTAACACACACACACACACACACACACACACACTCACATTAACACTTACACACACACACACACACACACACTCACATACAGTCTCTCTCTCTCAAGAATACCATGACATGACGCAGCCCATATGAGCCGATATTCCCCTAGACAGTCGCTCCAAAGCCATGCTTGAACACGATTGGTTGCCGCCATCAGAGGAAAATAACTGATTGGCTCTTTCCGGTACCAGAAGGAGGATTTTGTGATTGCAGTAGGGGGAAGTGTAGAGGATCTAACCTCAAACCACAGACTCTCACACGCTTGACCACTGGCTAACTCGTGAGGGGTGGAGTGAGTACTGCGTTGTCCCCTGGATAACCCTGCAACAAGCCAAGCCATCAGAGGACTCGGAGCCAGTGGGGGACATTTCTTTCTCTAACACAGATACACTCTCTCTCTCTATCTCTCTCTCTCACTCTATCTCTATCTCTCAAACACAGAAAACATACAAACACACATGCACAAACATGCAAACACAAGCACTCACACACACACAAATGGGTAGGAAGATTATAATGACCCTCTCACACATGTACATACAGCTCTCTCGCGGTCGCTCTCTCTCTCTCTGTGTGTCTGTCTTTCTCTCTTTCCTTCTCAGTCTGTTTCTCTCTTTTTTTCTCAGTCTGTCTCTCTCTATCTCTCTCTCTCTATCTGATGTTGAGCCTCAACCCAGACAATCAGCTTTTTGGTAGTTTAGCCTAGATTAGAATTTAATGTAATATTATTACAGAAATTATTCAAATGATTATACAACCCCAAATCAGAAAAAGTTGGGACATTGTGTAAAATGCAAATAAAAGCAGAATGTGATATTATACAAATCTCGTAAACCCATATTTAGCTGCAAAATGGAAATAGACTACATGTCAAATGTTGATTATTTCATGGAAAATATATGTTAATTTTTAATTTGATGCCAGCAACATGCTTCAACAAAAGTTGGGACGGTGGCATGTTTACCATTGTGTTGCTCCACTTCTTCATTTAACAACATCCTGTAAATGTTTAGGAATTGAAGAGACCAGTTGCTAGAGTTTCGAGAATGAAATGTTGTCTCATTCCTGCCTGATACAGGATTTCAGTTGCTCAACATGGGGTATTCTTAATCATGTTTTTCATTCCATGAAGCACCTAATTTGACAGGTCTGGGTTGCAGACAGGCCATTTTTAGCACCTAGACTCTTCCTCTATGGAGACATACTGTTTAAATATGTGCAGAAATTCATTTTGGCATTGTTTTCTTGAAATATTCAATGTCTTCCCTGAAAAAGACATTGCCTGGATGGCAGCATATGTTGCTCAAAACATGCATCATTCAGAATTGATTGTGCCTTGCCAGATGTGCAAGATGCCCATGCCCATGCTGTAGGCACTAATGCACCTTCACACCATCATAGATGCTGGGTTTTGAACTGAGCACTATAAAAAGTTGGATAGTTGGATAGACCCTCTCTTTAGCCCAGAGGAGTCCATGGTTTCCAAAAATAATGGCAAATGTTGATTGATCTCACCACAGGACCCTTTTCCACTTTATCTCAGTCCATTTTAAACCAGCTCAGGCCCAGATAAGATGGTGGTATTTCTGTATCACCTCTATAGGGTAAAGTTTACAATAGCATTTGTGAATTGAGTATCGAACTGTGCTCATACACAATGGTTATCGGAGGGTTTCCTGAGCCCATACAATAATTTTCATTACAGAAACAGGTCTGGTTTTAATGCCGTGCCATCTGAGGTCCAAAAGACCACGGCTATCCAATGTTGTTTTTCAGCTCTGTCCCTTGTTTCCAAAGATTTCTCTGAATTCTCTGAATATTTTAATGTTATTATGTACTGTAGATGATGAACTCTGCAAATACTTCGCAATTTCATGTTAAAGCAACACCAAAGAGTTTTTTTTTTTACCAAAATTTTCCAAAATTGTTTCAGTGGTTCATCAACTTGTAACAAGGTGAATGGCACTTCTGCATTCGCTTCGCGGCCCGGCTATAACCACACTATGTAAATTTGCCAGATTGGGTAGCGGATCTGTAGTTTGATGGAATGAGACCTAAGAAGCTACAAATTTTACTTGCATCTGATCATCATACTTTCATAAATCATGCAACATATTCTACCTTGTCTGTGGACATCATTATTTGCAAAGCGGTGCTGGATAAACAAATGGCGTGCGTGCGACAGAGGGAAAGTTCTTTGGTGTTGCTTTAAGAAGCATTATAATTATGTTGTTTCAATTTGTCCACACAGATTTCACAGAGTGATGAGTACCTCTACATCTTTACTCCTAAGAAGCTCTGCCTTTCTTGGATGCTCTTTTTCATACCCAATTATGTTACCACTAGTTACCCTAATTAGTTGAAAGAATATTCATTTTGCATTTTCTTAGCCTCGTCCCAACTTTTTTTAAACGTGCTGCTGGTATCAAATTCAAATGAAATAGCCATATATATAATTTTCAACAGTTGATATGATGTCTGCGTCCTTTTTGTAGCTAAATATGAGTTAACGAGATTTGCAGATTATCACATTCTGTTTTTATTTGCATTTTACACAATGTCCCAACTTTTTCTGATTTAGGGTTGTACAAAAAATGCCATATTATCCTACTGAATGTCTGTTGAGAAGATTTGAGTACTCATTCTTGATACAGTATTAAGCAATCTGACATGTTTCTGGTCTCTAGAATCAGTTGATGGACCACAAAAATAGATCAATAAATTGTTTAAATACAATCAATAAAATATTTCTTAATGGAAATGTATTTAATGCATGCCAATATATCTAACATAAACATTGTTTACATAAGAAGAGGGTATACGTAAATCCAAAGTATTTTCACGTTTTATTACAAGCCTCTACATTGACTTTATGAAGCAGTGATTTTGAAGGTGTGTTGCCTACTCATTAAAACAGGTTAATCTCTAGGAGTGATGCTTGACAGTCTGAATATGATTGCCAAAGATACTGTAGTTGAAATGTAGAATAATATGTCTAAATCAGTTTTATTTATGACAAAACTTTACCATTCAAATATAGACTTACACATATCCACATAGTGTTCCAAACAGACCTAACCAGACAAGTGACTATGCGGCAATGCCCTTGCAGGGAAAAGCAAGAATTGGGAGACATAAAAAGCTAAAGCACAACTTCCTAGCTGACATCTTGTATACGCGAGTGCCTGACATACCCGTGAAGCACAAAGACTTAAGCAGCTCAGGCCCACTGAATCATGCAGTCGCTACCATGCTACATCACCCCCTCTGGAACTATGATGGCGTCTGAGCTTTGTCGTCTGCACTGGATAGCTTGCCGACCTAATGATGCAGCCATATGGGTGAATGTGTGTGTGTGTGTCTAGGTAGGTATGTGTGTGTGTGTGTATGTAGATGTTTGTGTGTGTGTTTGTTATCAAGGAGTTTAGGGCCATGCCTTATTACAGAAGCAGCCTATTCATCTCAACCGTGACCTCCGTTGAGAAGGATTTCATTCAAGAACCATTTCTGCTGGATTTGAGCACTTTTGGACGTGGAAAACTAAAGTGTCATTCCCCTTGGCCTGCCTAATAGAACATATGGAAGAGACATTTTCCTTGTTTCAGATGTTTTGCTTTATTTTTTTTTTTTTTTTAAAGCGTGGGGACTTTTTATTTTTAATAGGCAGACTTGGGTTGGTCTATTGTACAAACTCCTTCAAGCAGTTTTCTGCACTAACAAGAACTGTCATTACCAATCCTAATGCCTTGTCTTTGGGCTATCCTAGGACTGACGTGTGTTATTCCAGTGAGACATTTCCCCCCATTTCCCGTCAGCCGATCTTCATTTCAGTCGTGATTTTGGAGACGAGGACGCTGATCACATCCTGAGGAGTGTTTGAATCTCCTATATAAAACCTCATCTTTCCGAATGCATCAAACAACTGAGTAGGCTGCATAGTCTTGCTACATCTTGGCCTGCATTTGTACAAAAGTTTGTATCTACGATTTAATTTCTCTATTTGTTTTTATTTTTCTGTTTGTGTTTGTATGTGTGTATGTTTGTGTATATGTGTGTGGGTGTGCAAGTGAGGGTGTGTGTGTGTACTTGTGTTATTGTATGGGAACACAGTATTTTGTACAATGATGATCCTTTTATGGAAAGAGGACTTCTACACAGATATATATATATATATATACATATGTGATATATTTACTAGGAATGCACCAATAACATAATAACTTTCGATGATTTGATACTATGTAATCCACATAAGTGTCTGCCTACTGGCTTATCTGGGTGACATCCCTAGCTAACTATTATGCTTTTATATCATTATGATACACCATCACAAAAGGAATCTCTCAACATACATAAATTCCTGTGTAAGAAAATGTACATCAATTATCGTTTTAACAGAACGGTTATCCTTATCTGCATGTTTGAATGTACAACCATAAGAACACCTCCACATTCACATATCCTTGCTCATTTATGTGCAGAAATTCAGTATAAATTGAAAGTTACTTGCTTACATGTACTCCTCTCTCCCTCTGTAAACTGGCATGCAAAGCTGCTCTCTCACAAACCTGCCTCCTCATCTGCAAATGGCGCTTGGCATCAACAAAGATTAACGATTTTTATTGTCACAACACCATCAGGACTGTCAGTCTCCATTCCAATATAACAAGGAGTAGAAGTGCATTACTTATGTATGGGTTTTATTTAAATTTCCATGTTGTTTGACTGTGCTTGGGCCTGAGGAGGATTTGTGGGATGCGTTTGTGTTATCGTTTTAAATGTAATGGTAACACTTTACTTGACAGTATCGACATATATATAACTTGTTATGACAAAAACCGAATGTCACTTAATACAATAACAGAAGTGTCATGTCACTCTTATGTCGATACTGTCAAGTAAAGTGTAACCAATGTAATAGCCTCGTGGGGGCTTACTCTGTGTTACCAGCTGGTATTCTGTATGTGAATAGGGTAAAACAGCAGGCTCTGCAGACCACAGCCAGCATTTTTGCCCCAACATAATTACCCACTAGCAACACTCCCCCCCCCACACGACCACTGAGATGTCAAGTGGATGAGTGGACAAACGTGTGATGATAGAAGGGAATGACTGACTGGAAATTGCATTTTTCAAAAAGCCAGCCTTTCACGAAAAACTTAAATACAATTTAAATGACAATAATCAACCAATATCGACTATCTGATGTATATAGCATCTGTGGTGGGTGAGTAATAAATGTTGATGAGTAATGAAATGTTTTCATTTCTATTTGATGGGGGACAATTTTGGCTTCAACCAACCTTTTATGAATGACAGTGCTAAGGCCTCTGAAGTACCAATGAAACAAATGAAAACTGTAAATAGCCTTTTGATAGGGCATCCTCACTCCCAACAACAACAACAACAACAAATAATCAGCAGTTTAAAAATTATGACAACCTGTCAACACATACCCTCAGAGAAAATATTTGTTATAACTTTTTCTCAGTTGCTAATACATTTATGCATATAAATTTATGATGATGTATGATTGGAGACTTTGTTTATTTATATATTTGTGCAGCTCTTTCATTGCATTCAGCATTATTTATGATACTCTAGATGTTCTATGGAGTGGATAATTCAACTTAACATTAGGTGGTTTCTCTTCTTCTCCTGACTTGATATGGCTTTCCGGACAGACTAAAGCGCTGCCGACAGGCGGGCCAACATAAGTGCAGTGCAGCACAATCATGTTGTCTGAGAAATCGAGTGTCGAAAGCAGAGTGCACTGCGCTCATGCAGGCTCCGGTGTCTGACTGCTAGCTGCTCTCTGGCTTTCTGTCTTAAATCAACACTAGGTAGTTTTTTTTAACCTCCCACAGGGACGGAGCTTTAAGCTGAACATTGGCGGAGGGCTGTCACTTCATCATGATATGATTATTGACAGAGTTGCATTGGTCAATTTTGAATATTGGGGGGGGGGGTCGTAACCCAACGCCCCACCACCCTCACAGTACATTGAAAATTGGCAAGAAAGGCGTATGCATACCAATTCTTACATTATGTTGCTTTAAGATCAGTTGTGCAGGGTGGTGCACTAAAGGAAGCCCTTCTCTGCCTTGTACAGTAGGTTGTTTCCCATTCTACTGCCCCATTCTAATGCCCTGCTGTAGGCCCAGGGACCTACCCTTCAGCCAGCCATGACTAAGCCATAAACATCTCACTCTGTCCCTCTAAAGTGTCTTATGAATGTGGTGTGTGTGTGTGTGTGTATTTTAAAAATCATACATATATGTATATACCTTTATGTGAGAGATTGAATATATAAATAATGTTGACTTATTATAAAGATTTGCTTTAAATGTTTATCATAATGGTAATACAAATATTTATGTATGTATACACATTACAATTATATTGATTTGATTGATTATTTGATGGTTGATTATGTATTGATTTTTTCCGTTTGTGAACATGAATAAATGTACATTTTACAGAGGGAATGTAAATAAACTGATCCAATCATCCATGGGAATACTATAGCATGAATTACACCAATCAGAAAACAGTTTGATTTTATTATTATTTATTTAAAGAGGAATGCCTCTTGAGATGTGGCATCTCATTTTCGAGAGGGTCCTCGATAGGACTGGACAAAGACAAAGGTACAAGGACAAGATACTACAGTACAGTACAATACAACATACACATTCACTCACATACAGCCCCCTTCCCCCACCAGCTCCCATTCCCTAAAAATACATACATATACACATATATACAACAAGCATACATCTTCATATCCACATATATACATACAGAGACACATATATGCATGCATTATATGCACTTTTCTACACTCACGTTATAATGTCCAGAGCTCTTTGTTTTTTATGTATACAGTTTGTGTGTGTGTGTATACAGTATATATATATAAACCTGTACCAACGTGGAAGACTGAAACCCGTGATATGAATAACTGATTTAGATCGCTCCCTTGTGCAGGACTTGCTGAAATCTGCTGATGTGCAGCAGATAAATCTCCATATTTCCACAGGCTAAATCTCAATCTGCCTTTCCTTCTGGGGCTGTGCCAGCGCTGGCGCGCAGTCCCTGGGATTTGCTGTCTGTGCATTAATCTGCACTGCAGAGGGAGTGGAGACCAGAGGGGATGAGACAAGGGGGGGAGAGGGCGGAGGGGGGGGGGGGGGGGGGGGGGGGGATGGGGGTAGTGTAGGGTTTTTTCACAGAGGAAAATGGGCAACATTCCATTTCCATCATAAAATAGACAACACCATGTCATTATTTGTTATAACAATTCCCGTTTACTTATACATGGGTTTTAACAGCTTGATGTAATCATTGCAGTATAGGAGTAGCAAAGTAAAGCATGCAGCGTGACATGGTTGTTCTGTAGTGTTATGATTATCTTTTCACAAATAGGATATGTTAGAAAAGGCATATGAATAGGATATGTTAGAAAGGCATCGTGAGATGAGTGAGGACAAGCCTGAGGCTTTAGGAAGTTCTTCCACTATTACATTTGTGTTATTTTTGCACCACCCACATCGACCTGCTGCAACTTCTACATGCACTTTGTTTATCCATTTTGACACGCACACAGAATTTTGGTTCTGAGCCAATGTGGGAGGGGTGGCCTGATAAGAGTTGTGATTGGGCCAGCCTAGTGTCAGTGTGTAGAAAATTAACCAATGGGAGGCTGACTATCCTTGCTTTTAGGTTATTGTTTTAAAAAAATAATTTTTTCTTTTTTTTTGTAATAAAAAAATACATTTTTTTTAATTCAAGTATATCGGCCCCAAGGTACATTGGCCAACCGGGACAATGCCCGGTATATAAGATGGCCAGTCTGCCTCTGTGCATAACACGCCTATGTTTGGAGTGGGTCATCCATTTCAAAGGCCTTCAGCAAGGCTAGAGGCCTAGTTGTTGTTGTTGTGAAAACCAGACATATGCCATTGATTCACTCAACCCTGCACCTCAATACAACCCTGTTTGGATCAGGGTCAGAGACAACTATGCTTTCAAGCCTCACATGGACCTCTTCCGACTTCAGAGGCAAAGGTGAAAGTTGCCACTCACACAAGAAGTTACACACCAAAAAAAGAGCTAGTGAAGACAAGCACTCACAATACATATACACACACACGCACGTATGTACGCACGCATGCACGCACACACAAACACACACACACACACAACCCTGGTAATAACTTGGTAACAACCAACTATGACCTGACATGCAGGTTATGAGATGCTTATGAGATGGGTACAGACTACTACGATTTTAGATGACCGAACGTGATATGTTTGAAGTAGCCCTGGATTTCCCTTCTAATGTAGGAATCAGGCCAAATTGGGAGGGGGCCGCTGGAGCTTGAAATTAAAGACCCACTCCGCCCCTGCACGCACACACACACACCAACACACACACACACATAAACCACTGACTGATCCCTTCTTTAAAGTCATCAGCAAGATTAAGCTCAGAAGGCCTAAAGAATCTCCCAGGTAGAAACAGCTTTTGTTTGTGTCAAATGTGCACACTGTCTCTCCATTTGTATAATAATCCTTAACTGTAAACAACCTAAGCTCTCTTGATGTACTGTAGTTTGTGCAAATAGAACGGCATTCCAACACCACCAGTTATGCACTATACAGTACATTACTGAGTAACTAATGCACTGGAGGTCATTAAGGTCAAATAGTCAGACAGCCACTATCACTATCATAAACACCATTATCAGTTACAGTAATGGCTTTTGTTACAATCTCCATGTGAATGAATGGACACATGCGGCCAAAGTCCAGTCTCAGGTACTGTATGTTAACTTTTTTTGCTTATAGCACTGAGCACAAGCATAGCACAATCCATAAAATCTGTAGCACTGAGCGGTATGCAGTTTCAAATACCTCATGCTGTAGGCTACACTCTACAAAAACATTTTTAATAAGGTGTCATTGGTGCCAAGATGGTAAATAATCCATAGCACAGACTGGTTGTTTTGTAGCATATATGTACATATATGTACAGCCCTGCAGTCAAGAGTGATAATCTGTCTATTTGATATGTATGTATGTGGTTTAATAGTTAAGCCCCCCTCTTAAAGGAGAAGGGTGTGTTTGTTTATTTATTTATTTATTTATTTATCTTCGCCACGGCTCCATTATCAAAAGAGGATTTGGTTAAAAGCTGTGGGTTGGCAATGATGTGCAGCCAAAGCAATCACACAGAATGTTCATCTCGCCATAGCAACAGGACCCCCGTCCGGACACCGGCCTAATCTGGCTCTGCACCAGAGCCAGATCCGAATCCAGATCTCCTCCAGAAACAGCTGTAATCTGGGACATCGTTGGTGCATTTGCGGATGCTGGTAGTTCAGTCACTCTGCAATGCAAAGAGGCAATAGGTCCAATAGATCCATTAAACCAACAGTGATAAAGGACTCTTAAGGTATAGAAATACACTGTTTATGCATATTTTTTTAATGTTCTTTTTTTTCTTTATCACATTGGAGGGTTTTTTTGCTATAAAACAATTGGGTTAAATTTTAAGGTAGTTTTTGAAGAATACCACCTGATTATATTCTACCTTTAACCTTCAGCATGATCACAAAGATGAACTGGCACTACTCACAGTATTAAATTAACTTCATGTCTTTATTTATTATCATGTTTTAAAAAAAGAAGTAATAAAAAAAGTCAACAATAAATTAGGATTCATACAGAACATTAATAATTCAACAGCTAAAACGCATTTATTACTCTTTTTGAATAATTTAAAACAGTAAATCAAATTATTATTGTTTCCCATTAGAAAAAAAACAACTGTTTGAGGTGGCAGATGTTATGAAACATATAAGGGAATAGTTCTGTATCCAGCAAGCAGGAACCGTGTAATGATGCATTCTTCACTCATTCAGTAACATTGCTAACATGCAGTTACATAATGCATTGACTGCCGTTTGCAATCAAAATGTTTAAAAGTTCTTGTCAGAAAATAAAACAAGATGTTTTTGTTGAATGCCATTGCAAATCAAACAGTTGGCAGTTCACCTGTGTATTTTATATATTGATGTTAGTCATCTGATTGTTGACTGTCAGCTGCTCTTAAAGAAAAATGTAGGCTATAATGATAATTGTACATTAACCATTCTTTTGTCCCTGCATCTTCCCAATAACGAAGGACATGATGACATGAAGTATTTGTTTGCGCCCCTTTCTTGCATCCTATTAATGACTCATTTTTTTCCATGTATTTCACTGTCAGAGAAGCTGATATCCAATACACTGCTTACTTATATTTAAGGTTTATTGTGGTTGGTACTAGTGAGATACGACTCTTATATAAAACTCTATTGTTTTGTGGGATAATATCACATATCATCAATTCAAGTCTGCAATTTCATATGGTCTGACAAACAGAACACTCTCAGGACTTCAGGCAGGCAGCTGGTGAGAATCAGCCTCTCTCTTTCTCTCTCTCTCTCTCTCTCTCTTGCTATCACACACACACAGACACACACACACACACACAAATTTCCCAGAATGCTAAGATGATGGTTTTTGAAAACCTTTGATTAAATCCTTCCAGCACTATCAGAATGTCAGTCCAGTCAAAGGATAAAGGACAGTGGAGGTTACAGGATTTGTTTAGCAGAATGAGATCGACACCGCCAGGGCCAAAAGGGCAGATTTAAGAGAACATCCCCTCACAGAGTAGCAAGGTTGATTTAGCCTCAGGTAATTTGTCATAGTCCACAGAGAGCAGACTGTGAAACCTCTGGAGCTTTACAATAATCCGTTGTATATTTTGTTGGATCTTTCAAATGTGTGGATATGTTTAGTCATATATAGGCATGCCAAGGCTAATGATGAAGTCTTGACTAATGGTTGTGTGATGTTGGTGTTTAAGCCTGTAGAAGTGAAAGGTAACATGAGCAAAAGCATGCATTACATATATATTTAAGTTCAGCTCCAGTTTATGAAAAAAACATGAACTTGCCGAATAGAGTAATTATGTTGCAGAATTACCCAGTGTGATTACTGATTACACATCAATAGCTGAACAAAATTAAATGTTCTGTGTTTAGAGAAAGAGAACCATTTTGATCCAAATGAAAATGTTATACTGGAAGATGTAAGGTATACGCGTATATCATTGGACAATCAGTGGACAATACAATCTAAATGAACACAGAGTTTATTTTGTATTGCTGCAGCTGTCTGTCAACAAGCTCAAGAATCTGGTGCTTCTCAATTCCCTCCACGTGATTTGAAAAGGGAAATGTTTTTTTTTTCCCTGTTGAGACTATTTTTGTCACAACAAACCATGTACATGTGACTTCATTCAAAAAAACGTGAATGACACTTCCAGTCCTGTTTTGAGATGAGCGGTTCCATACATAAAAGTCCTAGGATCTAAATCCAATCTTTAATCTCATCATCCAGTGGCTGTGGAAGTGCATGTCTGCCATAATAAAAAACGCACTGGGCAAAACAAATAGACACTAAACCCCATTGAGAGCTCCGACTGTGGCACAGTTTCCTCCAATGGGATCTCAGACTGCTTGGGTCACGTGATCACCAAGGCATTTATTATCCTCCCCATGATCAGAGACATATCAGGGGTTTTCCGAACAACAGAGGTTTTTTTTCTCACTCAGAGCTGAGCCTTTAACTCATTTGGAGAGCGAGGCAGACATATGTAGAGCCCTCCAGCTTAACTCATGGACATGCAGTATGGACTCTTAAGCTCATAACCAGCGCAATGAATGAATGTTATGGTCTCCTGTGGTCCATGGATGCTTTATGGAAACCACTGGCCAGTGCATTGCCACACACACACACTATCTCTTTTGAAAGGTAAAGGTGACTGGTGTTTAGGTATTTAGCAGACGCTTTTACCCAAAGCAACATGGATTCGCAATGGTGGGTTTGGGTATCAAACCCAGGCCAACCGATTGCCAGGTGGCGACACTACCACCCAAGCTTTTTATGTTTCTGATCGATGTCTGATCATATTCATCTTCCTCTCCAAAAGAACCAACTGGGACGTTCTCGTTCTCGTCCTCTTTTTTCCGCCTTGTCAGACATGCCCAGTGCAGAATCAGCATCAGAATCATCCCCCTCAGATGAGCTTCATAGTGAACTTGCTGGGTTCTGCACCTCCACCGCCACCACCGCCACCCCCTGAGGAGCGCGGCACAAAGTCGATGGTGGCGGTGTGCTTGATCTGGCCCTTGCTCTGACTCCAGAAGAGCATGAACACGAAGCAGATGGCCACGGAGCTGAGAAACGACAGGAAGCCCATGGTCACGGCGATCACCAGCGTCTTGGCGTCGAACGGGTATGGTTTGGTCTGCTGCGACGAGCCATTGACAGCGGTCGGTGCCGTCACCAGGCTCCATCCATCCAGGAAGTACGAGGCGGAGCGGTTGCGACCGGAGGACGGGAAGCCACGGACACGCAAGCTCACGGGAAACGTGTCGTTTCCGGCCGCGTTCGACGCCACGCACAGATAAGTGCCGCTGTCATGCACCTGGGCATATCGCACCTCCAGAGAACCATCGGGGAGAATGCGTATCCGACCCGTCGGAGAGAGCTTGGTGTGTTTGGGGCTGAGCCAGGAAATGGAGGGGGTGGGGTCTCCATCTGCCTTGCAGAGTAACGGCACGGTGTGTCCCTCCTCCACTCTCACCTCCTGTGGCTTACGGCTCAAGATCCGAGGCGGCCGGCACGTGAAGAGTCCAGGCATCTCGGACTCCGTGAAGTCCTGGAAGGACCTTCCTTGCACCTGGATGGGCGCGTTGCAGGTCGGCGGGTTGGCGTCGAAGTCCAAGCGCAGCCGGCGACGCATCACCCACAGCAGACGGCAGTCGCACGCCAACGGGTTCTCGTCCAGCCTTAGGACCTCGAGGTTGCCCACCGAATGGAAGGCCCCCTCCTCGAGCGTCACAAGCTGATTGGAGGAGATGTTTAGGAGGCGGAGATAAGCGAGGCCATGGAAAGCCAGCAGCTCGACCTGAAGCAGACTGCCCCCAACCAGGTGCAGCTCCTGCAGCCTCAACAGGTCACCCAGTAGTTTACCTTGAATGGAGGTAATGGGGTTGTATGAAAGGTCTAGATAGCGAAGGTAGACCAGGTGATGGAGGGCGGCATAGGGAAACGTACTTAGATTACAGTGACTCAATGTTAGAGAGGTCAGGTTCAGGCCAAAAAGGCTATTCCCTGCCAAGGACTCCAACCAGGGGCAGTGGGACACCTCGAGTTCCCTCAGGCGCCCCAGGCGACGGAAGGAGTTGTTGGGCAAGGCAGTGATGCCCAGGCGTTTGAGCCGCAGCCTGACCAGGCCGCTCAGCTGCGAGAGTGCGTCTGTAGGGATGGCGGTCAAGTTGCAGCGGTCGATGTTGAGCTCCTGGAGATTGGCCAGCCCAACGAAGGCGCGCTGGGAGATGAAGACCAGGTCGTTCTCGCTGGCCTCCATCTGCTGTAGGTGCGCCAGCTCGCGGAAGGTGTAGTCCAGGAAGACGAGGATCTCGTTCTCGCTGATGTCCAGCAGCCGCAGGCTGGGCAGCCCGGAGAAGACCCCCACGGTGATGATCTTTAGCCGGTTGCGGAACATCCGCAGCGTGAGCAGGTTCTGGAGCCCCAGGAACGCCTCCACCTCGATCATGGTCAGGATGTTGTCGCTCAGGTCCAGCTCCCGCAGCTGCCCGAGCCCCGAGAACTGCCGGCGGCCGAGGGCCTTGAGGCGGTTATGAGAGAGGTCGAGCCGCTGCGAGTCTCCGGAGATTCCCTCGGGCACGGACGCTAGGTGGCGCCACGAGCAGTTGACCATCAGCACCTCGGAGTAGCAATCGCAGCGCAGGGGGCAGGGCCACAGGGAGTCGGCTACTGACACTAGCCCCACTGCCCACAGGATGAGGCCTCTCCAGCACACCGCCCACCAGAAAGCAACCTCCACACACATCTGGGGACCTGCCTGTAGGGGGCAGAGCAGAGTAATATCAGTGTATCAGAGTCAGGGCTTCAAACCAGAATATGTTTTCATTTGGTTTGTTACAAGCAGAATCAGTATTTTAACATTTCTGGTTTTGCGTTCCACCTTAAAATTAATGTTCCCGAACCGGTTAGAACCAAATAAAATTAAAAAAAATGGTTAATAACGTTCCATTTAGGGCTATGTGACATGACAATTTTCGGATAGCATACAAATGTCTAGCCTGCTAATAGGCCTAGATATTTTATTCAATATTCTTTGCTGATGTCACATTGGAGTATCCAATCTGTCCTTGTAAACTAAACTCATCCATTTTATGCATTCAGCCTTTTTCTGTATACAGAAATGAAGACATTGGTTGTTTATGCAAGGTTGATTATTGTCAAACAACAACAAAAATGTTTAGGGCTACTAAACAGCCTACAATAGCTTAATAGAGCATGGAGCTAGCTATCAGTTTTCAAGATAGTTCTAGTTTACATGATAGACTCAAACATTAATTAAGTTGATATCTAAGACCAAGGTACACAGCACAATATTTACCTCCTCTGGTTGAAAATAAGGAGACACATTTCACTTTAAGGTTAAAGGAGAAAGACAGTGATTTTTCACCATTTCTCAAGGTCACCGAGAAGGCCTACTGTCAGTATGAAAAAATTACGAAAACAATCTGTTTTACCTAGCTTTACCTAGCTCTGCCCCCAGAGTGTAGCACTGTAGCTGCCTGAAAGCTCTAACTGTTGGCTGCAGCAACTCAAGCTAGTTCCGTAGAGTAGAGACAGTTCACAGTTCACTGCCTGCAGCCAGCAAGTCCACCATTTAGACATGCAAACTGTACACCAGTTATGAAGCAGAAAATATTTTAATTGTTATAATAAAAAACAACAAAATAACATTATTAACCGGTTACCATTATTTCAAATACATGTTTCTGTTCCAGAACATTGAAAAAAGTAAAGTTTATGCTTTTGTTTTTGTTCCTAGCAATCTATAAATTGTTTCTGGTTTTCGTTTTCGTCCCATGAACCGGTTCAAAGCCTTGGTCAGAGAACAGTAATATCAGTGTATCAGAGTACACATAATATCAGTGTATCACAAATAGAAAGCCACAACTTGACATGCTTTACCATAAAGTGCAAAGTCTAAAGTCTACCTAAAGTCTGAAGTCTACATTAAGGTCAGCACAATGCCCCCATGATGCCATGCAATAGCTTTAGTTCATGCACGACACACTTTGCTTGTTGACTGACTTTGCTCTTCGCCCATCATTCAAATTAGCACCCAATAATTCTTAATACTTTAAACTGAAAGCACTTTAAGACCCATCTGAAATATTAGTCTCTTGGTATTTCAAATAGGCTTTGAAAGCACTCTCACTATTTGAAACATAGTCACAGTGTTTAGGTCTTATCTCAGGGTCTTGAAAGTGTCCAATTTCAATTTTCAGTTTCTTTAAACCTTGCTAGGCTCCTAACCACTACTGTCTCCTTTAAGTAGGCCTAAAAGCAGTTCATAACACTAGTTTGGAATGGATGGGCTGACATTTCTGAAGGAACTGGGGTTTCATCTGAGCTCAGAGACTCCATGGACAAAGCATTAAAGGCGAATAATCCTGCATAGCATGAGAAACTCCGGAGACAAAGAGCACACCATTATCCCACGTCCTGAGTGTCAACAGTCTGGCTTGCTACTTAGCACAATTGTTAAAGCAGGAGGCAAAGCCAGTGGGTGAAATGTCACAAACAAGTGGAGGGCTTAGAAAAAACAATAGTGATGTCTTTATCCTCTAACCCTGAACATTTCTATGTCTAGATTTGTTTTTTTGTTTTTTTTCAACGTGTTACATAAACATTTCCAGACTTTACCTAAAGGTTAACCTGACCAACATTAATTCATGTGATTCTGAATTTTTAGCAATTTATCAGAAAGGTCAATCTATACCAGAGGTGAAACACAAAAGCAAACCATACCTAACACAACTTAAAAATCAACAGATTCTGTAGAGGTTGAAAGAACTTACCAATTGGCCGAGTGGCTGCAGCTTCTCATAACCAACAGTGTTTCACAACGCGCCAGTCCTTTCTGACCTGTGACTAACCTGCAAATAATGTAAACAACAACAGACATAGTTAGTGCACAGACATACAAAATCAGAAGACATAATACATAAAACAAAACAAACCAAAAAATCCGTTTGGAGCTTAATAGAATTTTGAATTGCGACGACGAGAATTCTCGGGCTAACCGTTGATGTGCAGTGAGAAAGGTTGGGAATAAGTAGCCTATATCCACCAGCCCAGCACTAAACTCCGAGTGTGGTAAACAAAATCGGATATTTCAGGCAGTAAAAGCCCCGGTAAGAACCAAACTAGATTTTGTTCAAATCTACACACCTATGGCTACTGAAAAATGTAAGGTTTATTTAGCAAATATTATTTTGAAGTATTAAAAAACTAGCCTAGAAATCTAGATGCACCCTAGCGGCGGCAAATTAATTTGCTCAGCCTGTACGTCTAGTATCAAACCATAGGGATTTCTATTGGCTGACGCCGTGGACTTCATCCAATCACAGCGCTCTATTTTGTTAGAGAGTCTTAAGGCGGGCTTAACAGGATAACGACAGTCCTGTGACGGTGAACAACAAGGAAGGTGGCTATGGCTAACGAAGAGCAGTTGTTTGAATCGGCGTTGGCGTCAACTTTGGAGGAGTTGGACTTGTGCTTTTCTTTGAAAGTTGAGCAACACAATGCACTTAAGTAATTCCTTTCGAAGAAGGATGTATTTGCCGTTTTGCCGACCGGATACGGATATGGTCGTAGCGCTGGCCTATTGCATGCCTAGGCAGTTTGAAAGACAATTCTCTGCCCGCCCCTTGGATTAAGCGAGGTAAATGGTTCGATTCCAGACTATACATTTCAATGATATAGGATGGCCCGCCAGGCTATTAAAAAACATCTTTGTTTTATAATTTTCGAACGAAATGGTTGGTAATTAGCACGTTTACGATATTTCATTTATTATTTTGTTCTATTCATCAAATACTCCTGTTTTTGGCCGTATTTAATGGTTAAACCATGTTCTGATATTTTAGGCCCTACTGATATCTGCACGCTGAAGTAAACCATTAGCATGGGTTATGAAGCGTAAAATTGGTAAATTGATCCAGAAACACAAAAATTGCTTATCAACCACAGAGACAGAGTTAGTTGGAACTAAATGATAAGTATAAGTAAGTAGAAGTATGCTCTTTTGATCCCGTGAGGGAAATTTGGTAACACTTTACGGTAAGGGTACATGAATTATCATGAATTCATGCATGAATTAATTCATGATTTACGTATTAGGCCTAATTCATTCCTTCATCAGGAATTTACATGAGTTCATAGTCTGTCATTCATGACCTCATACATGAACAACGCATCAACTAAAGCATTAAGTAGGCTATGGTGAGCACATCATTATGATTTATGATTTATTAAGAATGATCATGATGATTTCTTTTTCTGCCAAAAATGTAGTCATCACTACTCAAATTCTGATTTGAACACAATTTGTGCAGTTCTCTAAACACATGGCATTGTTCACACTTTAGTTAAGGGGCCACAAACTGACTCATGAGTAATTAACCTGACATACATGTAATCATGATGATCATGCTTAAGAAATCATAAATCATAATGATGTACCCATCGTACCGAATGCTTTAGTTGATGTGTTGTTCATGCATGAGGTCATTAATGAGAGACTATGAACTCATGTAAATTCCTGATGATTCATAGATATAAAGGAATGAATTAATGCATAAATCATGAATGAATTCATGCATGAATTCATGATAATTCATGTACCCTTACCGTAAAATGTTACCGGAAATTTGGTCTCTGCATTTATCCCAATCCATGAATTAGTGAAACACACTCAGCACACAGTGAACACACAGTGAGGTGAAGTACACTAATCCCGGCGCAGTGAGCTGCCTGCAACAACAGCGGCACTCGAGGAGCAGTGAGGAGTTAGGTGCCTTGCTCAAGGGCACTTCAGCCGTCCCTGCCGGTTGGGGTTCGAACCGGCAACCCTCCGGTTACAAGTCCGAAGCGCTAACCAGTAGGCCACGGCTGCCCCAAAGTAAGCATTTTCCAAACATAAAGAGGAGGCCCCTAAATGTTAATTAATAATGATGTACATCTTATATTATAAACACATGAAAAGATAAATAAATGTTATAAAATAAAGTACAGGGAGGGACAAGAGTGTTATCATTTCTGCTGTTGTTAAAAACACATTATTTCAATTCATTTTATTTCTAAGTCTTCTGAATGGAAAAAATAAATATTATGTAATAGGTAAACAACTGGATGATATCCGGTCTCCGTATGGCTGCTGAAAAGTCTGGATCCCTGTCCAATCTTGCCCCACCCCCCTCCCTCCCTCCAGACCTGCCCAATCCCGTGTCCTCTGGCTGCAGTAGCTCTGGTCTTATCCAACCACCCGACTGAGTACCATGGTGACCCTTGATTGACATTTCTTATCTTGTCAGTAAAAAGAGGTTTAGGTGAAACGCCCCTGTGGGAGGATTTGTTGTTGACCACTACAGACTTTCTGCTATTGAGCAGTTCAGACTTCAGGGTCTTCGCATTTCAATTTGATTATTGTCACTGGATGTCTTTAATGTGGTCTCATTTTTGCAGGTTACAGTGCAAAGCATAGCAGGCATGCAGACTACACGTTGTTATTTTATCATGCTAAAATAGAAATCCCATTACAAAAAACTATTCTTTCATATCTACATTCCTTTCATCAGTGCTCAATATACTATGCTCAGTAATAAATAATTGGTAACACTTTACATGACAGTATCGACATAAGAGTGACATGACACTGTCATGAACACATGACACTGTCATGACATATGAACCCTAACCCTAATCCTAACCCTAACCTCTAACCCTAAACCTAACCCTATCGTAACCCTACCTTGTTATGACAAAAAACGAATGTCACTTAATAACAGAAGCGTTATCTCATAAACATTTATGACTTGTTTATGACACGTTCACGACTGTGTCATGTCACTCTTATGTCGATACTGTCAAGTAAAGTGTAACCAAATAATTTCTCAAAAACTCAAAACAAGTAAACCTAATTATGAATATAAACCAACCCAACCCCCAACCAGTCCTGTTGTTGTATCGGGAAGACACCCTGAGCTCTCAGCTCTGGTGTCGATCTGGCCAAATTTAGCTCCGTCTGACTAACATGCAGCTGGCCGCCGTCAACCGCTGTGCTGCAGTCACACATCAGCACTGGCACAGCGGGCTAGGGACAGATACACGGTGGAGTCACTAAAAACCTGCAGGAACCGGAGTGTGCCAATGAAGCTCTGGTGTGCAGCATAACACAACACTCAGAGAAGCAGACTGTTTTGATGAAGTGCCTTATCCCCAGCTGTGCAAAGAGTCTCAGAGAGGCATAATTTGAAATGAAAATAACAAAAATTGACTGGTTGTGATAATAACATGCATTGGCTGAGTTGAGGCTTCATCACTTTACTCTTACAGTGATTGAGCATCATCAATGAGCGAGTGCTGACGGGCAAAACACAAAATGTCCATCAGCACAACTGACACATCATCAGCGCTGTGAACACCTAACTGGTAAATAAAAACAACTGACACATCATCAGCGCTGTGAACACCTAACTGGTAAATAAAAACAACTGACACATCATCAGCGCTGTGAACACCTAACTGGCATACCATTAAAATAAAAACAACTGACACATCATCATATGAACACCTAACTGGCATACCATTAAAATAAAAACAACTGACACATCATCATATGAACACCTAACTGGTATACCATTAAAAAAAAAAACTGACACATCATCAGCAGTGTGAACACTTAACTGGCATACCATTAAAATAAAAACAGAATTGTTTTGTAGAGCTGTTTTGTATTTACAGTACTTCCCTGAAAACACACTACACTGAGAAGTCACACAATATAGACTCAGAACACTCTTTCTTCCCTCTCACGCGTGTGTGTGTGTGTGTGTGCGGATATATACCTAAAACTACCAGCAGCAAGATACCAATGTGTCTTAAAGTTTCCTGTTAATACAGTGAGATTACAATGACTTTTTCTGTTTCTTTTCTCAGAACATCTATTCCCCTGATACAGCAGCTATCATGATGCAAAGTCAGCCAGCTTTAATAATATTCTAAAAGAAAGCTTTCATATTGCTGCCACCTGTCCTTGAGATTGACTCATGACCTTGGCATTGCAGCAACAGGATTTCATCAGCTGAAACACAAATCATAAACTGAGAATTGGGGTCTATAAGGTCTATATGATCTGAACCAAATAATAAAAAAACTAATATGATTTGGCAAAATATGATCGTATTATAGTATTTATCAAAAATAATGTAAAATAAACCGAAAATTTCTCTGAAGAGTTTATTTGGCTGTACACAGCCCGGAGGATTCTATTACAGTATGTCAAACATGTTCAAAAACAATACCACAGTAGGGCAAAATGTGCCAAAGCCCTTTAAAACTCAAATCCAACTGTAAAACACAAAGCCCTGTAAAACACAAATCCAACTGTAAAACCGTTGTTCCGCTGTGAAATATACACATTTCCTGTTTGCCCTGTCAAATGTCCAGCCTGAGAATGTAACATGGTACTTACTTTTGATAACATACATACTGCTGCACTGCCATACGTCTCCAATGAAGTCATGTGATCCCACTTTTCTATGATCTTATACTGGGAGCATGTGATCCCACCCAATGTCTTTCAGACCCTGAGGACAATACACTCTGAAATGCTTATTTCCTCTGTTGTTCATTGAAGCAGTTTCTCTACACCTGGTGCGCAGGCTTATCATTTTTCCACAGAAATGTTGTGATAGCCGGAGCGTAATAGGTCGTTTTGCCAACCGTGTATTTAGCCAGCCTGGGCTTTTCAAGGACGCTGACCTCACCGAGTGCGTCGGAGTCACCGTAAGGCAGATGGACAGACATGCTACTGAGCCAACCAATGTCCAAAGGCTTTTCTATTTCAACTACAAACTGGTGTGTAGGCCTATATGTGTGTATTTATCAGACAAAAAATGTGAGAAGAGATAGACCGATAATAGCCAGTGAAAACTTGGCAATGTGTATCGGGAGTCTGGAGGAAATGCAAAGGTTGCTTTACTCATGCAAAGAGCTTTACTCTGATGAGGCATGTTGTGTTTAGAGAGTTCACTTTGTCAAACTCACCTGCCAGAGAAGACAGACTAAAGCTAAAACAAACACATACTTACAGTGACATTACCCTATTAGCAGATATTTCAATCATAACACCTTCTGGTGACATTTGCTGAGTTCTTATGAGTTATTCGCTATGAGTTCTCTTCATTTTTTCTCCTCTCTTTTGGCGTTGTTTTTGCTTTTTTGTCTACTTCACTCTGTTCACTGTGAATGTCATGCCTATAGTTATTGCCCTCTCCTCTATACACTGTCTGAGTTCCCTTTCTGCAATTACCCAGGCAACAACAAAGATTTTGCAAAGACATCAAAAGGTCAACTGAGCACTTCACAGACCAGTAGACCAGCTGCCTCTCCTGGCAATGCAGATTTCTTCATAGGCCTACTTGAACTAGGAAAAAGCTTTAACGCCAGGCCTCCTAGTCATTGAAATGCACCTTGCATCTGCATTTACCTCATTCTACCCATTCTAGTACTCAGAACATTGAATATGTTTTCTGTGAATAACTTTGAGATTCATTGTCATCAGAGACTGTTTTATGTCATTATCTCTTTGCTTTTGTTTCTGTAAAGCACATTGAATGACCCCCAGTGTATGAAATGCGCTACAACAAACTTGACTTGACTTCGCTTGATAATTATCAGGCAGTTGCGTTAATAGCAACTCAAAACAGCACAGTCACAAAAGAGAGGAAAAAAGAGGCTGGGTCTGAATAAAAAGCCATCTGGACCCCCTGCAGGAGTGCTCTGCGGAGGATGCACACCTCACGTCAGACGTGCCGCGATGTGCTGAGCTCAGCATGGCCGACCCAGAGGGGGGAGGCCCATCGGTCAGTGTTGTCGTGCCGACAGGGGAAGGCAGACAGGGAACATGTACCGTGTGCCATGTGTCGATTAATTTGCCGGCAAGGGCTGTGTGTGTGTGTGTGTGTGTGTGTGTGTGTGTGTGTGTGTGTGTGTGTGTGGTGCCCATTAGAACATGAACTATTAATTTATCCCAATGCAGTCTGGTGAACTGACATGTTGTCCTTCTCTCACTTCAGTGTCAAAATGTTTCTTGCTGTTGTAGCATACAGCGATGGTTTGAAGTTACTTGTTCACTACAAAGAAGACAAAACAAAACAACACAAAAACCACAAGCAAAATGATCCAGCAAATGTCTGTATTTAAAGCATAAATAACTACATTTTAGGAACAGGCCCAGCATAAGAAAGTATTAAATATTATATATTAATTATATCTCACTCACACACTGGTAGGCTATTATTATTATTATTACTGCTCTGTTCTATTCAATTCTGTACAATCATTATATTGTTGTGTTAACTCAATCCTCCCTCAAAGACATTTGGGACTGGCTTTGGACATCTTATGCAATATGTCACTCTGACTGCTGATATTCACACAGCAACAGCCCACCAATTCCATGGAGTCAAAGGTAAAACAATTTGATTACTCTAATGCTAATCCCTTAGATGAACCCTTGTATTAATTCACTGCAGAGAGGTCACCAGTGATTGAGGGAGAGAAAACCTCACGGCATATGTTGTTGATTCGCACTGCACTACTAAAGCTACGGCCTATTGTATGCTGGCCAAAGGTAAGCCAAATTTGGATCCAGCGCGAAGGGGGATTAATCACACGGCCGATCCTCACCCACAGCTGGCTTAGCAGCTGCACCGCACACCCAGCTCTCACAGAGAGAGAACCTGATGCAGATGGACAAGATGGGGAAGCCCTCTGTCCTTACAAGCACAGCAGCCTTAACCAGTCCAAAGAGGGGAGGTAGCTTTCTGTTCCCCAATACCCAATAATCCCCTCCCCTACACCTCCCCTAGCAGCACGTTTTCAGCAAGTGTTTTTTTATTTTCATTAATCCAACATTGGGGAAAGGTTAATGAGTAGCCTACCCTGATGGCATACTCAAGTTTACACTGTAAAATGTGACCAAAGAACTGCTGATTATGAATGCCCTGTAATAAAATAATAATAATAATAATAATAATATTATTATCTTTTCTGTTTTTGTTACTGTGTCTATCTTTTCTGTTACTGTTATCCGTCTTCCTTGCTGTGTTTGCCTAATTAAAAAATACATCATCTCACCACAGACAGATAGGAGATAAACGGTGATGCACAGCAAAATGCTGGCATATAAAAAAAAATCATGAATCATCTGCTAATTCGACATAGTAATTATGAAGAATATTTCAGAAAATTATTTTGGCATCAAGCAACCTACATTATTAATGAGTCAGTCCTATTTGTCAAATTATCGAATCAGCTTGTCAAACCAATTAGTTTAATAGCTTTCTTCCAGAAAAAGGGAGTAATTAAATTCGCAGAGGAACTAGGCCTACAGGATGGATTAGGAAAACATTACAAAGTAGCCTACATCAGGTGTTTGATTAGCGAATTTTACTGCCGCCAGAAATTCTTTAGGCTAGGCTACAACTAACACACAACTGTTAGCCAACATGAAGAACTCACCGATATTCTGACTGGACTGTGATGAAGTTTCGAACTCGTCTATGGACATCCAGGCGGTGTATTCCGTTCGCGGTGCATCTTGCTAAGCGCCACGGCGGCAGGTGAACACACCTGCGAATGCAGAGGACCACCGCGGACTCCGTTTCCGTATCCAGCCCTGTCAGAAGTCCACAGGTGTTAGCCTACTGTCATATTCTCAATGAACAACATTCTCCACAGCGTTGTTTCCGCCAGTATGTCGCATCTGTCTCACGGATTATTTGGGTCGTCCGTCTCAAACCTGACCATCACGCTCATATTCAGCACGCACGCCACCGAGAGACAAGCAAAACATGTTGTTTGTAGTTTCACAAAATCTCAGCAGTTACAATGATAGGCTATATAGGCTAGTTGTTTCCAGTCGTAATAGTTTCTGTTACTTGAGTTAAAGCGACAATAATATTCTGAAAACAAGTCCTGCGTTGGAGGATTTGTGATCGAATTTATTTATATATTTATTTTAAACACGCCGTGGAATCCGGCCAGGATAGTGCATTACTTTCCCCTAGCTTTATCTAAAGGGATGACGGCAAGAAAGGACGGGCCAGCCAAATCAGGGGATTTGGTGAAAACACCAGATGGAGCCTAAGAGCTGAATTCAAACACGGGCTTTTGCGAGGTGAAAGTCATCCTCTATGAAATCATATCACAGAGCAAAAGCCACAGATTGGCCTAAAGATGGCCTTTGCCAATCACCCACACAAGCGTCCTTTCATCCTCCAGTAATTGGTTTGTGAACATGTCAGTCAAACTTTGGAGGAAACAGAGGGAAGTAAATTAGAAGGAAACAAATCTTGCTGTCAGCTTATCAAGGCATTCAGCATAGTTTTTTAACCGTCTTCAACACAAAGAAAATAACCCTATTTAAAGTTTAAAAACCTGGAACTGTCTGTCCATCTCCAATTTGAATGTAGGCCTAGTGTCTGCTATGTATTTAAATGGTATATCCCTTTTACTTGTGAAGACAGCATGGGTTTGCTTATGCAGCTAACACACCTTGGCAACATTGAGAAAAGTGGTTGTGTTCTTGTTCTAAGCGATGTACAATATTAACAAAAACATTATCATCAAAAATAAATAATTCATAGCCTATGAAAATACCAATAAACGAAATAGAGTGACATAATATTAACAACAGTAATATAGTTGTAACAGAATAACAACAGCAAATCATTACAATAGCAACAAACATAAACACATAGTGACTGCAAGGAAAAACTCATTAGTTAGATATAAGGCAACTTCAGTATTTGCCCACATACAATTTATACTGGATTTAGTAAATATAGGTCTACTGTTAGGGTAGTTCTGTGTTCAATAACAGAAACTACTGTTGACACCAATCATTCTACAAAGTACCCCAAAATATGTGTATTATTTTTTTTTACAAAATTATTTTCCTTCTACATAGCCTATATGTAGGCTACTTCTGTCTATTGGTCTTTAGCCAACAGTGCTGTTGACTCTGGAGGATTATTTGTCTACAAGATGGCCTAGCTGCTGGTTGAGTGTGTTTTACGTAATGAGGTGAAGGACAGGCAAATGTAAACACACTTTCTTTTTCACCAGATGTCTCAGACACTCTTATTATGAGGCCATAAAGTGGAAAATACAAGGATACAAGGATACAAGGAAGTTTATTGTCACATGCATATAGTTACTGGAAGTAAGAAATGCAGTGAAATTATGTCTGGTGTCAGCCTATTTGAACAGTTGGGTTTAATAAATAATAAATATATAATAAAAACTAATATCATATCATTATTATTAAAAACTATCAGAACTCCACCTTATGTGAAAGATGCATACACACATGGGGCATTCTTTAGCTTGGTAACACTGACAAAGCTATGGACCCTTTCAACAATAAAAACAAAAACAATGCTTGAACGTTCTATTTGGGCCCCAATCTACTTCCTCTGCATTAAGATAACATATGGAATGTTAAAAAGGAAATCTTGTGGGGCCAACTATGATGCTGATAATGGAACTCTCTTGAAAGGGTCCATTGGTAACTGGCAAAGCAGTGAAAGTTGAAAAAGTGAGGAAAAAAATAAAAAGTGCCCTGATTTAAGCCGCCCTTTGTCCTTGAAATGGCAAGCCATTGGTGAAGAGTGAGAGAGTCATTCCCAGGTGCTGGACATAATGAGCTGAACTGAAACCTGCTACAGCACACTGAAGGGGAAACGTTAGCGTTAACGATGGCAAAGGCTGCATATGTAAGCAGATGGCCGTGTATGTCGCTGGCTCTCCCACTGAACAGGTGGCCCGCTGCATCCGCATCTGACTCAGCCCTTTCCCGTCCACCAGTCATGCAATATCTGCAAAGGATCCTGGGATAACCCTCTGGTGCCAACATGGGAGAAAAAAAACATACAAAGGACTACACGTGCTTTGAAACCATGACTTTAAACCATACTGTAATGTGATGTAACTTCCTGCCGTGTGACCTTGAGTTTCAGTTATAAACCTCTACACACGGTTGGTTGATTGGTTTACTGAATCCCAGATTAAGTAGTCTCTGTGCTCACTGCAGGAAGTTTTCTTTCTTGCTCAGCAGCACCACCTGCCTAGATTTCCTTACGATCATTATTTTGTCCACTTGTATGGCAACAGGCCATGTCTCCGCCGTTGGAAATGGCAGAAAGCATTTGCATGACATTTTCACCAGACATTAGTATTAACTCAGGTTATCCACCCATATAAAACAATCCAAACATTAAAGTCCATGAGTAGAATTATGTGTGTATGCAAATAGCCTCACTGGAAGTATACTTACTGGGAAAAAAAATTGACGCATTCAATAGTTCAATACTGTATATTCCAAAAGAATCCCGACTACAATTAAGGAAAATGAAGACCTTAACCGTTACAACTGTGGTGGCAAGGTACATGACAAAGCTTAGAATAATGTGTGTGTGTGTGTGCATGCATGCGGTGTGTATGTGTGTCTACATGTGTTAGGAGCTCAAAGCCTTTTATTAGACAGGACAGTGAAAAGAGGACAGGAAATGAGTGGGAGAGAGCAATGGGGAGTGGGACAAGGAAATGACCTCAGGTAGGTCTCAAACTACCTTTTATGGTAAGAGATGCTGATAATACAAGATGCCAATGCTACTGCTGTGCTTGGTCTCTCCCCTGGTCCCAGTTTTAATTAAACGCAGTGAAGGGAGGTTAGAACAATAAAAAAAATACACTTGGGGAGGATCACCTCACCAGATGAATCCTATTTTGAGGCCATGATACAGAGATGTTTGAAATGTACAGAAATTGTTCGGCTTCATTAAATTCCCCAGATAAACACGTGTGTGTGTAGTGCGCATGCACTTATTCAATTGAAAAATAACCTGATTGGCCTGGGCCTCAGCTACATGCCCAGCTGTTCCACTAAACATAGAACTCACTCACTTTTGAACAACTTACAGCTTTAATCTGACATGCTATCAACACCTATCAACATGACTCCATATCATGGTGGTGTGGCATATACATGTGCAGTGCTGCTTGGAGAAGATGATACTTCAGTGTTTGATAAGCAAATGGAAATATGAAGTCTGTTTGCTCCAGGAGCGGAGAACCAAAGGATGGTTGGTGCCGCTTTGGGGCAAAGGAATGACAGCTGATGAATTAAAATTGTTTTCACATGACAAGGGGGGTCGTGTGTACGTGTGTGTGTGTGTGTGTGAGAGAGAGAGAGAGAGAGAAAGAGGCAATGTACGTATACTCATTTGTGAGTGTAAATGTGGTTCTCTCTGTGAGTGTCACAAATCTTTGCTAGAGCAAAAGATAAATAGGTATTGTGTGAGTGTGAAAGCAAAACCATGAATGTTTTAAAAGTGGAGACTGAACTCAGGAAATGCTACTTCCCTGTTCAAGGTTCAGACAAACACTGAGTATTTCATCTAGAGTTTGTGAGGTAATCAGACGTGAAGCAGCGCAATCTGGTAAGCTTGAATTTCATCCCTATTATCAGTGATATCCGGATCATCCGTTATTTCTGTGTTGTGTGCTATCTTGTGTGTGTGTGTGTGTGTGTGTGTGACATATTCCGAGTCATTTTTTTCTCTCTCCCTCTCTCTTTCTCGTGTTTCCTGTCACTTTTCCACATGAATAGTAATATCTTTATCTATGTTTTGAGGCTTTGATATACCACAGAGTTAAGAGAATTTTTTGCAGTGAAGCCATTTTTAACATTTTAGCTTGTTTTAACTTCAGAAACATGTCCTGGACTCCTGGTAAAAGCCTTTTATGCAGGTTTGCAGGTCATGGCAGGTAGGCTACACTAAAAGTAAACTGAGAAATGTTTTCACTGTAATAGTTTCTTTATACATACCTGATTGTGTGAAGCTGAATGAACGTCCTTGATATGTATAAGGACCATTGAGTGAAAACACAAAGGGAACAAGAGCCAACATCTAAAAATGTCAGTTTGGCATTTGGCTATGAAATTACCACATTTGTTTTGCGAAAGGAGAAGTGGTTTTAAGGAAAGACTCAAGCCCAAACAGATGTTATCTATGGGCCTGTCCCCTTCACTTGCCTCAGGAGAAACCTCATTTGAGTCAGACCTCAGCTGTCTACAAATGTCTACCAATTACTTTTAATTGCTTAAGTGTGCTGAATGAATTAGTTAAAAGGAGATACAGAAGCCTCATTTATTGAACAAATACAGATTGTAACATATTTGGAAAATGTCCTCAGAGAGGGGGGAAGTATGGATTGGACATGTCCTACAGGGGCGTCAGACAGGGGGTAAAACCACCTTGAAAAGTCTCGAATATTTTATTTTACCTGGGTTGAGGAACATAGGGGCCCATCAGGACTGCCTATGCAGGAGCCCAAGATCTTGTGCTATACCCCTGATGTCCTATACCTACATTTTGTCTCTAGCTCTCTCTCTCCCTGTAAAAATACTTTCCTCTGTCGTTGTAGGCCTATGCATGTACTAAAAGTATCTCCACTGATACTCACTCTGGTCAAGCTCTAGAGGTCCAGGAGAGAGGGCAGCTGGTCCCCTGCTGAACTCTAAGGATGCTCCACCACCTCTTGAGCCTCTCCGTCTTTGCCTTGGAGGCTGTCTGTCATTTCTCCGGTGCCTTCAGCCTGAATGGCACATGGGAGATCTGGAAGGCTGAGCACAGCAAAGTCTACCCCAACCAGGTACTACTGACCCAAGTATATACCTCTCTCGTGCGTATACGTGTGATATTAAGCTCATCTTTACCAGTTGGGTTTTACAGTATGTCTTACTGTCTTCTGTCTCTGAGTTTGCATGTACTTACATTTCAGAATGAGGAAGTCTATAGGAAGTTAATTTGGGAGAAAACAGTTCAACAAGTGATGAGACACAACCTGGAAGCCTCCCAAGGCCTGTATTCCTTCATGTTAGGACTGAACCACTTTGCTGATATGGTAGGTTACAGATTGACCTTCAAATGTGCTTCAAGTGCTTAAAAACTGTAGTACTGCCATGAATTTATAAATAGTATTTCTGGTGGTAGCATGCTTTACATAGTATACCTAGTGGTAGCATGTTGACACTATTTGAGAATGTAGCTGACTTCCTTTCACATTCTCACCTGTGGCTCCTTCTCTAACCAAGCAGAGGCGGCTTCATTGTTTGACTAATTTAGCAAACCATTCTGTAAAATCTATTGGAAAAAAAAAAAGAACCGGGAAGTGGAAGTATCTATTAACTTATTTTCTAAACGTATACTGTTAAGGATGTATAATCATATTCTCTAAGTAGAAAAATGTAAATAAATAAAATTAATTCAAATAAATTCCTCCCAAAAAATAAAGTAGGTCTTTATGTTCTCTTTGGCATCTCAATCTGCCCAGACTACAGATGAAGTCAATGAAATGCTGAGCTGTTTGAAGTCAGAGGATCCCTCCGCCCATCACAACGTAACTTTCACTCCAGTAATGGAGGAGCCTCTTCCAGAGAAAGTGAACTGGGTTGAGAAGGGTCTGGTCAGCGAGGTGCAGAATCAGGTATGATATTAGCACATGACTTAGGCATACATCTGCTACCACAGCACCACAAGGCAAATAGGTTTCTTCACACAACAGCAACATTTCAAGTTCAGGTTCCCTCTGATGTTTAATGAATCCAGTTGGGTGAAACCAACCAAATTGTTGAATTTACTCTGCAGATCGATCTGGAAGGGATCCCATTGACATCCTTTTCCGACTCACCAAAAACCCATCAATGTGCATTTTCTTTGGAATTGAGTCATTAAAGCTGCAGTTGGCAAGATTTTTTTGATCATATTTACTAAAACCGAAACTATGCTCCGACAGAACAACATAAATCAGCCGGTTTTAGGGAAAAAACACACTTCTACCTCCTCCGCCTATAGCCTGTTATTTGTTTTGCAAAAATCCACAGCTTCTGTGTGAGATCTGACCATCTGATCTGTCAATCACAGTCTGGTGCAGTCTGGTGCGGACTGACAAGCACAAACTCGATGAGAGGGCGCTCGGTGGTAGTGGGGGAGGGGCATGAGAGTTGTAAACATTCAAAATTTTGGCCCCTCAATCTGTCAGACTTGCCAACTGCAGCTTTAACAAGAAATATGTGTTTCCTGCACTCCTGAAATGATTTGGTAAGAGTTTAATGCACCAATTTATGGGAGGTTCAGAAGTGTCAATGCTGAAACAGGCGTCAATGGGATTCTTTCCGATGGACCGGTAGAGCAAATTCAAATTTGCTAATTGTTGCAAACAGGTTTGTCTGGGTTCACCCAGGCTAATGTCTAACACCAGTTGGCTTTCTACACAATAAAATCACAAGTGTATAATATGAAGTGTTAAATTACAAAAAATATGTAGGAGTTCATTTGAATACAGTAAGTGTTGTATGACTTCCTTTTGATCTGAGAAGAGTATCAAGCTCTACTGTATACTAACTCAACCATTGTCAGAGTAATTTTAACACTCAACCGAATGGGACCATATGAACTCAGAGCAGAGTTAAAATGAACTCTTAAAGAGTTAACTGAACACTATTTATTTGACTTCCTACACTTTACTACTTTATTCTTATCATGAGTTTCAGACACTTTCAGTTTCAGACACTGTGGTAGGTTGTTGATTTTTTTTTTTTTTCAAATGTGCCCTTTGTACTTTGAAAGCTTATATGTGCTTAAGACATAGTGGATTACCATCTACCATAGTGGATAACCATTTCTTGTATGCTTGTGATTGATTAATATAGTATTAATTGCTACCTAAGAACTCCTCTGCTTTCTATCTTGAAAGTTAATCCTATTTTTTGTAAATAGTCTTGGATTAAAGCGTCTGTTAAATTAATAAATGTAAATGTGCTTTAGAGTTGGCTATATAAGGTCAGTGTAATCTCTGTGGGCATGTGTGTCTGAGGGATGTGGATAATCAGAAGTGTGGCACCAGACTGTCCTGAGACTTGCTGTTCATTAGGACTTGATAATACCTTGCTTTAAGTCATAACTAATAGCCTACACCAAGTCTGGCTGCTGTTAGTTCAAAAGTTCTGTTCTGAATGACGCCAATTAAGTTATAATCATCTGTTTTTATAACAATAAATGAACTTGACTGTCTCTTTATGTAAATCTACTGTTGAAAACAGAATAGAATAAACGTCTTCAAATAAAAAAAAATAGAGCTGAATTAATTATTAATTCCACATACAAGTTTGATCTTAGATTTCTATAATGAAAACTAATGTAAATGTTTATATTATATTTAATAATCTTAATTTTGCCATTGGACCACACCGTTGTGAAGCACCTCGGATGCATGTTGTCCTGTGTATATACTGGCTGATGAGATTACCAAGTACACAGTGTTGTCTGCATACCACCTCCGTTCCATTTGTTCTTTAATGATTAGATTGTCATTCGATATACATAACAAAGTGGATGACTTGATGCATGGCTGTTTGGTGTCTTCCACAGGGCCCCTGTGGTTCATGCTGGGCGTTCAGTTCAGCAGGCGCTCTGGAGGCCCAGATGAAGCGTCGGACAGGCACACTAACTCCACTTAGCCAACAGAACCTTGTAGACTGCAGCATCGCCTTTGGCAACCACGGCTGCAGGGGGGGCTACCTGAGCAAGTCCTTCATATACGTCATCCACAACAAGGGCATCGACTCTGCAAATTATTACCCCTATGAGAGGAGGGTGAGCTCGAGAGAACAGGGACATGATTATAGAGTTATTATTTTCTTTTTATATTTTCCTTTTTAATATATCTATTATATATACTTTTGTCCCACATGTTTTTTTTTTATCATTTTTGAGTTGTATTATGTATGAAATGGGCTAGCAGCTAAACTGCTTTGCCTTGCCTATAGAGTGGAGACTAGAGTGAACCCTCTGCGTAGCTTCTATAGACCCTTTCAAGAGAGTTCCATTATCAGCATCATAGTTGGCCCCACAAGGCTTCCGTTTTAACATTCCATATGTTATCTTAATGCAGAGGAAGTAGATAGGGAACCAAACAGAACATTCAAGCATTGTTTTTGTTTTTATTGTTGAAAGGGTCTATAAATATCCATCCCTGCACACTGTATATTTATCATGCAGTTGTTTTAGAGATCAAGATTAGTCAGGTGATGATTAGATCATTGTCTGGTCAGTGGTGAGGTATACAGAGTGTTAACAGCTAGAAAACAGGCCAAGCACAGGGACACAATGAGAAGGACTGAGAGTCACTGAACTCAAATCTCTTTTGTTTAGTTAATGATGGCATCTGTTATATCATGTTGTATGAGTAATGACGATTGCAGACTGGCAGGCCAGCATCATACTGAAGAGGCTTTATGGTGATATCCAAGTAGGATATGTCTGACTGTCATTACTGAAGGACTTAATGAGTTAGAAAGACTTTGATGTCTCATGAGGTTATATGGGTGGAATAGAAACCGCTGTCAGATCAGGCTGAGTTCCCCCAGCCTAGTTATATTAGTTAGAGTTATATATATATAGAGTTACTAGTTATATATAGAGTTCACCCAGCCTAGTTATATGAGGTTTAAACATTTACAGAGGTTACACAAAGATGAGGCATGCCTTTCCAACTATCACTGTCTTTTGGCTTACTTTAATACCCTTTCTGTGTCTTAAGGAGGGAAAATGTCGCTACTCTGTCAGAGGCAGGGCGGGGTACTGTATAGATTTCCGGATTCTTCCATCAAGGAGTGAGAAGGCCCTGCAGCACACAGTTGCCAATATTGGCCCAGTGTCCGTAGGGATCAATGCTATGCTACCATCCCTCCATCACTATAGAGGAGGTATGTAAAACTAATGTTAAATGTTGCTATGATAGTCTAGATACGATATAGTCAGTATGTTGCTATGATAGTCTATGATACGATATAGTCAGTATCTACTGTATTTAAAAAGTATTTCCTCAGCAGTGTACTATAGCCCACTGCCACAATTATCTGTGAAAAGGAAATATTTAGCCCTGGTCTGCTTTATATTTGTGTGCAAATGTTTGTTTGCATATTTGCAAACAGATTCTTTATCTACTCCTTTACATCTTGTGAAATATGTTTGTTATTTTGTCTGTTTGGCTTTCCAGGTATATACAGTGATCCACAATGCAACTCAAAGCTGACCAATCATGCTGTTCTGGTTGTGGGCTATGGCACTGAAAATGGACAAGACTACTGGCTCGTTAAGAACAGGTAGTCAATATATTTAAGATGTCTATTTCTCCTGTCATTTTTCACATAGTTTATATCTCTGACTAAAGAATAAATGTGTGAAATGAAACAAGTACAATTTGTGACAAAATATGATGCATATTCACCAATAATAATCTATTGTAAAATGTGTGTTATAGCATTAAGCCTAAATAACTAAAACTTGGTCCATCACTGCATATTTTCATTATAACTTGTCATTTTTGTTTATTCAGCTGGGGACCAGCCTGGGGTGAAAATGGATATGTACGCATGGCCCGCAACAGAAACCAGTGTGGCATCTCCAACTTTGCCATTTTCCCAACAGTCTAATAGTTCACTTTGGCCCTCTGAGACTTCCTTGTGTATAAACTCCATTATATTTTATGAAACATTTTCGGTTGTTTTTAATCTATACATCTATCATTGATTAATTTATTTGTGTTTTTAATTCTACACTTAACTCTCAGTAAACCATAAATGGCCTACCAGTGAAGTGTGTGTTTTTGTTTGTTTGTTTGTGTGTGAGGCCTACATTAGTTATAGGATGGGTAGCCTTAGGGCCTACCTACTGGTGATTTGGATAACACAAAACATTTCAGCAGTGTTCTAAAGGCCGGTAGAGCGGGGGCGCTGTAGACCTAATATAACTAGAAATACTTCGCATCACATCACGGATGCAATAGTTGCATGGCAGTGAGTGAGAAACACGTATTTCCAGCGGTGTTCTCACAGAGTAAGCAGGTGACTTAACGTCCTTGCAACCGGACATCGATTTCCCTGTAAGATCTAAGTTATCCGGGTAAGGTTATTTGGATTGAACATGATATAGAGCTCTTCTCATTATGATATTCATGTTTTAATACGATATACTTTTAGCATGGTAAGTAGCCTAAATTAGGCAGTGTTTGTCTGTTGCTAGGATTGGGCTAAGTTATCGCTAGGATAGTTAACGTAACTAACGTTAGAATCTACCTGGCTTCTATCCAAATAAGTGCCTCTCTCTCTCGTCGACATACACGTAATTTACAAGACAAGGAATTATATTAGGAATTATTTGTTAATCGGAAGTTGTAGATATAGTTAACAGATCTGTAAATCTCTGGAACCGTTTCTAATACAACTGAGTTATGTAAACTTTTAATTACGTTGTAAGCTATGCATTTTCTAACGTTACAAACACATAAGCTTAATTAACGTGAACGTTATGTTAACTGTTGCCATAATGTTGTTTAGGCATATCGATATCTGTCAGCCGTCATGTCATGATCGTAAACAGAACATGATTCCTTGTTGCTAAATGTAAAACTACCTTGATTTATAGCCATGTTAGGCCTATAATGGTTGTGGTTGCTGAATGAACCGAGTTCTTCATTCAGACAGTCACAGGGGAGCTTTCTTGGTTAGAATGCCTGGTTTCAAGAGACATTGGATTAAGGTTAGGACCACATATAATTCACATTAACTAGGCTACAAACTGTAAAAAGCTGACGATTGCAACAACTATTTGCATTACCTTGACTGAGGTTATTATTTTAAAGTGAATGGTTCTCTTTGATTGAAATAGAACAAGTCAGTGTCATTTACGATGGCAAGCATAATGTAAGCAGTTGACTTCCTACCACTTCAAACAAGCGTGGTTATAGGGCTGAAAAACAAAGGGGTTTAAAGGAAGTTGAATCTAGGACATTTGCACGTGATATCCTGGGGTCAACTAACCAAATTATGCCCAGCTTGCATTTAGAGCATTTGAGCTTGATAACTTCAACTCTCCGAGCTCCTGTAGTCATAGAAACTCATGTGGTATTAAAATGGTTGTTTTTTGCATGGTATTTATTTAGCCATGACCATATTCTTCACAACCCTGTACAGTTGATCTCAGGTGGTGGTCCTGATTGTCAGGATGACCACCCTCATCCGTCGAGGCAAGCGTGCTGCTGAGACGTCTGTGGCAGATGGACGCGGTCCTGAGGATGTGGACAGCCAGGGTGGTGGTCACTCTGAGGAAGAGGATGACTATGACTCCTCCAAAGCCCTCCGGCTCACTCTTATGGAGGAAATCCTGCTATTGGGTCTCAAAGACAAAGAGGTACTGTCCTGTCAGTCTGCAACAGCTTTCAATAATTACAGTGCATGAAAATGCACTGTTCTGTTATCCGAAGTCTTCTTCTTCTTCTTCTTCTTCTTCTTCTTCTTCTTCCCACCAAATTTCTGCGTCTAATTCAGCTTCAACCGTTTAACGTAGAAACTTCGTTCAAACTTTGTAACGTAGGTCTTGAAAAGGACACTTGAGGAATGTATTTTTCACTTTTGTAAACTTTATTTTTGATTTGCTTGATTTGCACCTGTATTAACTTCCAGCTGCTCAACTAGGACCCATCAAAGGGCCAGTTAAACTGATTGCACCTGTATCAACTGCTTTCTGCTTAACTAGGCCAACTCTCTGTGTCTCTCCATTCTACAAGGATATAAGGCACATTCCATCCAACTTTCTATCCATTCATCCTCTTCAAACCATTCACTCATCCACCCATTAAACTATCCACCAACATCCATTAAACAATCTGCCTAGCAACATCCATTCAACTTTCTGTCTATCAACATCCATTACACTATCTACATTCAACTTTTAAACTATAAACTCTGTCTCAGGCTTTAAGCATACAAGCTGGCTCTCTTAAGACTACTATTTCCTCTGCCCACAACTGTTTCAAAATAAATGTCCTCACTACAATAATTCACTATTAAATAATTTAACTATTTAAACTACTCAACTATTTAACTGTTCAGCCATTTCAACTATGACTCCTGCCAACTGTTTCCAAATAAAAGTTTGTTTGCCATTTTATGTTAATATACAGTATGTTTATATTTTCATGCACTGGTAATTTCCTCGAAATTACATTTTCTAGAGATTCTCTTCGAGATTTGTCACTCGGCAACCGTAGGATGACATCACAAAAATGTGCAGTGGTCTCTTAATTTTTTTCAGAGCTGTATGTAGGGAATGGTCATTTGTGCAATAGTAATAAGTAGCTGTATAGTAGTGAGTGCTAACTTTGGGTTTCACTCTCAAATGTTTATCCCCAAAACTGTTGCATCATTGATATTGTGGCTGTTTATGGTCTAATTTAGTTTGAAATGAGAAATGCCGTGTTTTTTGTCTCTTTGTGTTAGAGGCGTATAAACTGAACTTCGGTTTCAATAAAGTTACGTAAGATATTTTTAGATGATGTCTTGCATTGATAGACTGGGGTTATTAAAGATTATATCCTATAGTGGTGATTTTCCCAACCAACTTTTGTAAGGCTATGTGAACGGTGCAGGTCATTGTGTGGTTAAACATAGCAGTCTTTCCAGTTTAGTCGCTGTGGTGTGTCTGTGTGTGTGAGTTTGACCGAGGAATCAAACCGGTCTAACAGGGTTGGTCAGATTGTCGCCTGAAGGATGTATCTCAAATCTTAGGCCACACACATTCTTCAGCCTGTGCCTCATAAAAGGCTGCCACATTGTCGTTTTTATTTTGTTGAGTGTTTGATCTTGTAGACTAAAAGAACTTTGACCTAGTCGTGTTCAGGGCCATGCACAAGGCTTCTGGGACCTGCTCCTCTGATTTGGTCGTGCTTCTTGGGATAGGTTGACATAGTTTGATTTACTTGAAATGATATCCCTAATCTCTTCCTCAGGTCACTGTGTAACTCGATGCAGACAAACAGAAGCCATATCTTTCTTTCTCAGACAGATCACCCCCTTCGTTCAGAGTGGAATGCTTGCCATATCTACAGATTTACCAGAATGGGCATGACAGTAGGACTTAATAGAGTGACGATGTGAATGAAGTAAGAGTCCAACACTTTGCTACAGACAGGTTGTGGGAAAGATCATCGTGGACCATTCACTAGAAGGCCAAACTGTTGCAGTTAGCAAAACACTGCATACACTATGCAAGATTCTTACCTTAATATAACCTCTACAAAGCCAATTTGATGGTAAACAAACTTGTAAAAGGGAATCGTTCATGTAGCATAGCCATAGAACATGGCCGTCGCTAACGAGAGAACCAGCAATACCACTTCAAAAATTGCGATAATCGTGAAACATTACCTCGTCAGAAGATATAGCTCTTTGGAGATCGTTTTTGCCTGTTGTTACTCTTTCATCTCCATAAAAAAAGCATTTTCATTGTGTACAGGGAGAACAAGCCATGAAAAGAAAGCTATTTACAACGACAAAGTAAAATATAAATATATCGCAACTTTGGGGCGAGCTCTAGAGTCGCCAAAAATCCCTGAAACTGCATAGGATGCCTTTAATTGTGACATTTAAATGGCATGTGGTGTTGCTAAAGGGCAGAACAGTCCCTAGACAACACTAGAAATATGTCAATTTGACATGTCCCTCAAGGCAACCAGATAGAACTTTCTTTGTTACATGCCTTTTGTGTATGTAGTACCTAGGAGGAGTATGTAGGAGTTAAACTCCTTTTAACCACTTATGCACATTTTGAGCATTGAATCCTCTGCATTGAAATAATATACAAAAACAGTAGAAAATGTGCATTTAAGAAGATATTTCAATGACCGAATGGAATGGATTAACACCCGACTTGCATAGGTAACACAAGTTTATTTACATTAAACTGGAGCGAGAATTTAATGTCAACACATGATATTTAACAAAACATTTCTATTAAAGCTGGCCTGGGCAACCCGAAAACTGTTAAAAATTCCTTTTGTGGTATTTAATTCGCTTCACAAAGCCAATGGAAACCCAGACAGATTTCCTTGCCAATTTTTCATGAATGAGCTGAGAAATATGAGCATTCGAGTTAGATCTAAACCCAGCTTGTGTGTTGTGGTGTCTTGTGCCACATGGTTTGCTGTTTCAGGGCTACACATCGTTCTGGAATGACAACATCTCCTCGGGGCTGCGGAGCGGCATCATGATCGAGCTGGCTATCAGGGGCCGCATTCACCTGGAGCCACCCACCAAGAGGAAGAGGAGGCTCCTGGACCGCCAGGTTTTTATATCTCTCCACCTTCTCTCTCTCTCTCTCTCTCGTACTGGCTTACTCTTGTTCTATCTATCTCTTGCTCGCTCACTCACACAACACTTAATCTGGATGGGCCAGTAAGATCTTAGAAGTAGGTTGACGTGTAACAACATAGAAAGTTTTCACACACGCCTACACCCACACCACACACACACACACACACACACAGACACACGTACATCCACTTTGCTTGTTACACCCCACACAATGTGTGTAGTTTGCACACAGATATAAAAGATCCATTTCACTCTGACAGCCAGGCTACACCTGGGTACTCCAACTGTTTGCAGAGCGAAAAAATAGCTCCATTATAGCGGCAGCTGATGGTTGCAGCATACGCCCCACGAACGGAACGCTTCAGCTTCGTGCTTGGTGTGGCCTGCCTGTGAGAATTAAAACTATGGACACATCTGACCTGTGAGGCTCATAAATGAAGCAGGATCTGTGTGGGCCTTTAATGTTTGCTAAGGGCTTGGAGTGGTTGGTGATGTTGACGGGAAGGCCACTGTAAAGCATGTGTTTGTCTGTGTGTGTGTGTGTGTGTAACCTGGAGTGTGACAGTGATTCTACGCATTCATTCAACTGATGTCAGTCTTCACGTATCGTTTCAACCTATTGGTTTTGCTACCACATGACTTGAATGCAAATCTTTGAGAGGGAATTGTAATATTAGGTTATTGTCAGCCTATTTGAGTAACATATCCTGGATAAGTTAAGCCATTCACACACAACTTATTATTTCCATATACCATACGACCCCATGTGTTGGGGTCGTTCGTTACTCAAAAAAAGTAATGTATTACACATTACTCGCTACTGTAAAAAAATACGAATCCCTTACATTACTTTTTTTCTGCTGCGTTGAAATGTTTCTATGGACACTGTTATTTATTATTTAATTAATGACATTGTATGAAATATTAGGTAGCATAATAGTCTACACTACTCCAACCAAGGTTGCGCTGTAGGCTTCCAGGCATTGCTTTGTCTTACTGAAAGCTGCCTTCAAGTTCACAAACACGGCACCTCAGCGCTGCTTTTAAAAATTGTGCAAATTTCAATTGCTTTATGGAAGCACTGCTGCCCAGCTCGCGCACCCTCCCTCACAAGAAAGATAGATAGATAGATAGATACTTTATTGATCCCCAAAGGGAAATTCAAGGTCCCAGTAGCTTATCACACCACACAACAACATAAACAGGATGATTTAAAAAAACAAATCCACATGATGAATAGAGACACGCATACTTTTTTTTAACTGCTTTGAGTGAAGTGAGCTCGCTAGTTCACATTGAAAACAGTGGCAGTCCTAGCTTAGTCCTAAAACACCCTGAAATCTCTTTGGAGGCAATTTGTGGTGTGAATGACTTCAGACTAGTCATTAGTTAGTTGTGCACTGTTTCCCACTCTCCCGCTCAATATTAAGCTAACAAATACTTGGATGGGTTTTGTTTTTTAGTGAATGTTCTTGCCCCCCTCCCAGAAGATGCACGCACACACACACACACACACACACACACACACACTACAGTAATACCGGCAACACAGTTTAACTAAAATGCACTTGCTACTGCAAAATGTTGAACAGCAGATTTTATACTGGTGAATATTTAGTCTTTTATTTTTAGCTCTTATAAACGTCCTGATTGTAATTAGGAAAGCAAAGAAGTATCATCTTAAGCCAAAAGATCGTCATGGAGGCAGGGCTATAGCAGGCGGCCTGATTCCACGCACCCTGCTCATGACAGGGTAAAGCACACCACGGCAACGTATGTCTCCGCGGCTTGAGGAGAATTCCTATTTCCTAATAGGATAATCTCAAATAGGAGAATAGTCATCTTTGCTCACACACTGTTAGTAACTTGAGTGTGATTACCAGTACTGCATTTAGAACAGTAACACGTTACAATACTCGTTATTGACGAATGTAATGTGATTACACCCAACTCTGACCATAACACAGGCTTGTCAGAGACACATTTCAGTTTGTTTGTTTCTGTTTGTCTTTATTTGTTTGCTTTCATTACATGTCCACTTCACTTTCACACCAGAAAGCTCATACACAGAATGATTTGCACATGTCTGTATCCAAAACTGTACCCTGTGCCAGTTAGATTAGCAACGGTTCCATAGCCAGGCTGTTCAAACAGATAAGAAAGAGGTAGCCTTATCTGGTTGTGGTGTTTGGAGTAATGGATTTGGAGTTAAATCAGGGCGGTGAACTTCATTGGTGAAGGTGTGACGTCAGGCCTGGTGGACCTGGAGGGATAGGAGCTGGACGCTGGAGAAATTATAATAATTTATTTTTTTATAAAATGTATTTTAATTATAAAAATAATTTGTCTGAAAATCAAAGCCAAAGACTAGTTAATGTGAGTGCCAGCCTACTGAGGTCTCCGTTGTCTTTTGTGGTCATACACACACACACACACACACACACACACACACACATACACATACACACACACCTGGTTCACATGATTGAGAGTCTTGCCCATTGTCATTATTGAGAGTATATATACTTATACTTATCATACAAAGGTTAAACAAACTGAAGAACAAAAGTTTTTAAGGATGAACTGAAGTACATCCTATTGCCTTCCATCAGTATTTCACAAACCCTGTCGCATTACGACAGCAGGCGTGCATTTGTTTGGCCAAGGTGTGTGTGTGTGTGTATAAAAGAATGAATATGTGAGTTTGTGTGTGTGTGTGTTAAGAGTGTGAGAGAGAGTGAGAGTGTGTGTGTGTGTGTGTGTTGTAAAGTTGCCACTGTCTCTCCTGCTTCAGGTGTTGGTGCGGTCAGACGCCCCGACGGGGGACGTGCTGCTGGACGAAGCCCTTAAGCACATGAAAGCCACACACCCCCCCGAGACCGTGAGCAGCTGGATCCAGTTACTGACAGGTCGGTCCACCCCATCACACCTAACGAAATAGTCTTGAGTTCCTCTTGGAAGGGACCAATCACACTTCACCTGTTTCTCAGCCTTATCACTGGTAACTCAGAGCAGACAATCTTATCTCAGATCACAGACATCTGGTAAACACACCTCTTAGTAAACACACCTTACCCAAGAGGCCCTAAGAGGTTCTCATGAACCAGTAATCATTGAAAATTAGACGCTGTCAGCCAGTGGTCATCAGACAGAATAATTGGATAGAATTAGCCAAACTAATTGGATAGAAGCTTGTGTTTGTGTTCCCCAAGTGTCCAGTTGAGACGTGGAAGCTCTGCAGTCTGAACACATCAGATTATTGGGTGATTCCTACTTGATGATGGATACTTGGCTGCCAGTGAGCAGAACAGTCAGTACAGCCCCAAGTCAGATCCATACTTTATGGATCCATTAGATCCCCAAGTCAAATCCATACTTTATAATAAAGTATCTATCTATCTATTTATCTATCTATCTATCTGTCGTTTTCATCGCTCTCTCATACCTCTACATAATATCAAACCTTTTACCTGCTGCTTTACACTTTTCCATAACTACAATATATAATGAGGAGCAGCGCTAAGCTCGGTTGAGCCAGGATATGCAGATTGTAGGCCTATAGATAGAGCAAATACACCACATGTGACTCATGAATGGCTCAGTGCCCTTTATGGAATGGAATTCCTGAATGGTCATGGAATGATTAAATAGCACCATGCGTGGCTTTGAGGTCACCACGGTTACCGGTAAATCTACTTCCTCATCTGTATGTCAAGGACAAAACCATTGCTTTTTATGTTGTTGTTGTCCAGGCATTGTTAAGCTGTAACGTTTCGATCTTAGTATTCAAAGATCTGGTCAATTTATTGGTCATCATCAGGAACTATAAATAAAGGATATTTGCTTCAAAACAATGTGGAAATGCATTCATTCAAATACAAGAAGAAGAAAAAAAACACCTTTAAATGAAATACATACACCACAATGTGAGTGAGCAGTTGTGGTACATTTGTCTGTTGCACGTGCTGATGTGTGTGTGCCCCCCACCAGGCGAGACGTGGAACCCGATGCGAATGCACTACCAGATGCGCAACGTGCGTGAGCGCCTGGCCAAGAGCCTGGTGGAGAAGGGCGTGCTGACCACGGAGAAGCAGAACTTCCTGTTCTTCGACATGACCACGCACCCGCTAAGCAACAGCCAGCTGAAGGAGCAGCTGGTGGCCAAGCTGCAGGAGTGCCTGCTGGACCGCTGGGCGGGCGAGCCACGGCGCCTGGACCGCCGCACACTGGCCCTTGTGGTGCTGGCGCACATCTCCGACGTGCTGGACAGCTCGCTGAGCTCGCTGTCGGACGAGCGCTTCGACACGGCGGCGGAGCGCTCCAAGGCCGTGCTGGAGGCGGACGCGGACGAGCAGGCCTGCAAAACCACCTCCCCTGCCGATGAGATGATCTGGGCCGTACTGGCCGCCAACGGCTGAGGGAGGAGGTCCATGTGCCTGTGTCAGTGTGTGTTCGTATGTGTGTGTTAGGGCTGGGCGATATGGCTGAAAACTGTATCACAATATAAGTATTTCATATCAGTCGATATTGATAATTATTGTTTTTTTTTATTTTTTTTTTTTATCTATTTCAGATAAGGACCAGAAGGGAAAAAAGTTCAATTTAAACACTTTTATTTTAAACTTAACCTTCCTCTGATTTGAATCACCTCAGTTATCAATCAAAGCAAACAGGAAAAAGAAATAGCAACACAATCATGAAAAACACTTAAATATTAAATAAATTGTGCACATAAGTCTGAATGAGCAGCACTGGTTGAAGCCTGGAAATATTGTAAACAAAGTAATTTGCTAGTTTATCATAGTAAGTCTACTGGTTCTGTTCAGTTTTCCCACGTGTTTAAGTTTCAAATGAATATTTTTCTCCTTGGGACAGGCCCGTTTGAGTCTTGGAAAATACTTTTCCATTTGCATCGGGATTGAGTTGATTAGAATTTAGCAGTCAATTTGAATGCAACAGTTTTGAACAAATTCGTGCAGCGTGCTAATGATGCTATGCCTAGAGAGAGCGTGCGCGCACGGGGCAAGGACTCATTGAGAGTCTGTGTTGAGGTAGGCCTACTTCTATCGTCTACTCTGGTAGAGTTGCACATACTAGCTACAATGCAAGATATATTTAGCCTATTTATTTATGGACAACGTAAGGCGGGAGGAGTGTGTTGCTTTTAATTATCGAATGTTCTATCGAACGCATTTTTATTGATATCGATTACATGTCTATTGCGATACATATCACTATTGTTTTATCGCCCAGCCCTAGTGTGTGTGTACCTGTGTGTGTGTATGTGTAACTGTGTGTGTGTGTGTGTGTGTGTGTGTGTACCTGTGTGTGTGTGCGCGCGTGCGTGTGCCTATGTGTACCTGTGTGTGTGCGTGTGCCTATGTGTACCTGTGTGTGTGTGTGTGTGTGCGCGTGCGTGTGCCTATGTGTACCTGTGTGTGTGTGTGTGTGTGTGTGTGTGCGTGTGCCTATGTGTACCTGTGTGTGTGCATGTGCCTATGTGTACCTGTGTGTGTGTGTGTGTGCGTGTGCCTATGTGTACCTGTGTGTGTGCATGTACCTGTGTGTGTGTGTGTGCGCGCGCACATGTGTGTGCATGCGTGCATGCAGCTATGTGTACCTGTGTGTGTGTGTGTGTGTGTGTGTGTAACTGTGTATGCACGTGTTTGTGTGTTTGAAAGGTGTAGCTGATGGGAGAGGCCTTTCCCAATCCTTGCACTCTTGCTCTCTTTTCTTGGCTCCTCACAGAGAAGGGAACTGGGGGCCATTTCCTCCACCTCTGTGGCAATGGCTTAGTCCATCCTGGAGATTAAGCTATCAGAGGAAGATAATGAAGTATCAGAGTGATGTGTTTGGGTTTTTATTTTCGTTTGTTTGTATCTTTAAAAAAAAATCAAAGGTAACTTATTTTTCTATTTGTGATTCTATTTTTTATTCTATTTATGGTCTTGGGGTCCTTTCAACTTTGAAGAATGTATGAAAATCTCTCACATCTGCTGCTCTATAGACTGTATAGACGTAAAGCTCTTTTTTAGCAAGAGGTCTTCTGTACAACTATTGGTCTGTGTACTATGTTCTATTTATGTTGACGGCCGAGTCCCCTTCCTCAGTTTACGGTCACTCTCCAGCTGCCTGGAGATGAGGAAGTGGATCAGAACAGATGCTGTCCACTGGTCTTGGGCTTTATTTTCTAATCATTAATCTCAGAGCCAGTCAGAAGCCATGTCTAAACAAAAAAAGATTACACTTTTGTATGCCACATTTTCCTAATCTCACACACTCAGCAGATCTGCAGGAAGCTATGCATTTTATTAAACCTGTGAAAGAAAAGTCTCATGTGGCTTTAAAAACATATGTGTCTATTCTTTCGTGTTTTCAAAAAAAGGCAAATAAGTAATTGTCTGAAATATTTATTTTCTGAATGACACATTTTCTTTTACATCTTTAGGCCTACCTCCCAAAAGGAGTCACTCAAATACAGGCTAACTGTACGTACACACCGCTGCCGACTTGAGCTTCAAAGATTCAGAAAGTCATTCATTTTCAAAGGAAGCCGGCTTCTCTCGGCTGCAAGAAGCGGCAAATCCGTCTGCGTCGCGTTTTGGGCGTCAAGCAGAAATTGGTGAACTTTATGGTAATGAGCTATGACGCGGTTCAGCGACCAATCGTAATAGACGGCCTAGTGGATAGAACATGATCGAACGTAGAATGCTGCCAGGTCAGAGCGACCAAAGCACTGTTTTTGACAAGCGTCCTTGACAGGGTGACCCGAGCTTCTATGGAAGTGCAAGTCGGCGGCGGTGTGTACGTAGTTATACAGTCACTACTCACTAGCATTCCTGGCGAGCGCTTACCTTGTCCACAAGGGAGATCAGTATTCTGGCTGTTATATATGGTTTACTTACACAGTGTTAAAAGTTGCAACCAAGATGAAGGTAGCAGCAGTGCTTAAGTAAGGATAATGTTCTTATTTGGACTCAAATATGAAACCACAAACTGACTTTTTTCAGAATAGAAGACAGAATCCCCCAATGGTGCCATTTATTTAGGGATATAAATGGAAGTTGTGATAACTGGCCTTGGTTGCTCATGTTGGCAACTTGGCATACAACTACATGACTGACATGCTCTGTAGCAGAGCTGAAAATCTCAAGCTTCCGTCCATGTATCATTTCTACCTGTGCACTTGATTTCACCAATTGGGTGATCTGGCTGAAGGGTTGTGGCAATTAGCTGGTGTGGTGTATAGTTGGAACAAAATGTGGTAGAAGGCAGTGTTCCACCACTGCTCTTAAAATGTATCGACTTGTAGCTCCTTACAATCCAACTGCAGTTTGATAAATTTGCTGTTCATACGCAGGAAATACAACCTTTTAGACAGGAAACCTGCATTGCATAATACCAAATTTCAAAAGTTCACAAAATACCACTTTGCTGTACTCCAGAAAAACTACAGTACAAGTCCCATAAGTGCAGTTAATTTGTAAGGGACAGCTGGGGGGGGGGGGATTTGATGCAGAATTTGTACTCACAGGAAACCCATTTACAGAACTAGTTAATAAACCACCCCACATTAAGTAGTGCCAGCGGACAGGAATTCACAAACTGAAACCAACTAAAGAGTTTTATAAAAAAAAAAAAAAAAAAAAAAAAAGCGTCAACAGGACACAGGCAGCCTTTAGGGTCTAAGTCATAGATATTAGAAAGCTAGATACCTTCTGGAGCCCAATGTGGTATGTAAATAGTGATGCCATCTTGGTGGGGGCAACAATAACTGGAGGCCAATGGAGGAGCATGTGTGACTGGAAATCAGACAGGTGTCTCTGTCTATGGGCAACACTTGCAGGCAATAAAGGTGCCGCCTCCATGGCGGCCGCGTTTACGATGCCACCTAATAGAACAATGAGGTATTTAGATTTCTAATATCTGTTCAAAGTATTACCCGAATTACCTGACCAACACACCCACATGGAAACTGATACAAGGCAAACCCATAATATTAAGGAATTAAAATCATGTGACATTTGTAAAAGAGATGCTACTTGCTGATAATTAACACTTGACCATAGGAACACAGGTAAAAAAAATATTTATTCAAAATGTTTAAAATGTTAGACAATACAATAATTGCTTTTCTTTAAGCTCACATAATAGGGTAACAGGGGAAGAGGGCAATGCCACACTCATTGTCATCGTTCCTTGCAATCTTGATGTAGCCCCTTTCGCCATAGTGTTTGCCCCAGCTGTTGAAAAGAGGGAGAAGTCAAAACAGTATCAAATCTCAGTCAAATGTTGTGGCAATTCATATACAGAGCAAAAAATAGGCTGTAGGGGAAACGAACCACAAACCTGTTTTTAACCAGCCAGTAGTCATGTCCTCCAAGGGTGCCATAGCCTACCAACAGCACTCCATGGTTGACATTTTGGGAACACGCTGGATCCCTGTACACTCCTGTAGAACACCAAGAGAAAAAACACCATGAAGGTTGTGACAGTTGACCCAAATACAACAGTCAGTCTAGTGGCCAAAGACACATTTACAGAATTCAGTCAACATCTTAAAATTGTACCAGAGTTGAGTTAAGCTTTTGAATCAACAGCCTTTAGAGCAACACTGCTTACCACTGCGGTAAAACATGAACGTCAGCAGAGAGGCATCAATAGCAACAGCAACTGGGCCGATGTGGGCGACCGCCTCCATGAGTGCCTGTTCATCCCCCTTTGGTAGGCAGTTGTAGCTGGTGCAGTTAGCCGCTCGATAACTGGGGTTATAACGACACCGGCCTTCCTGTGTTGGGGTGTGCGGGAAGCAGAAGCAGAGGAGTCAAACAGTTCAGCAACATTAGTCAAGACTGTACAGGACTCACCAATGGATATCACAAAGCAGAATCCCTCAATTCACACTTGAAATATTCTTGCAAGGACTAAAGTCACCAAGCCCCCATCAGAAGGACTTACAGCTCCATGTGAATCTGGATAGGTGGTTAGGGAGGCAAAGGGGGAAAAAAAAAAAAAAAAAGAAAAAAAACCTACTCTGCCCTCATATGGATAGTCCTTCTCTGAGTCAATGCCTTGGTTGTCGATCACATATCGGAAGGCATTGGTCATGAAGCCACCATGACAGCCATAGGTCCTGTACTTTGTAGCACAGTCCACCAGGTTCTGAGCGCTCAGTGACACCAACGATCCAGAGGTCTTCTTCAGCTGCCCCTCCAAAGCGCCAACAGCACTGAAGGCCCAACAAGAACCACAGTTTCCCTAAAACACAAACCAGCAGACCAGACAAATCAGCTTGCATGCTGCACTAGTCAAGGATGACCCCGTTCATAGGGGCTAGCTAGTCCACAAGGTGTTAAGTCACAAACCTGCATCTTCACTTCAGTCACGAAACCTTTGGTCCTCCAATCGACAGCCTCTGGCAGGGGCCTCTGGAGCAGTAGAGGCCGTTTGCGTGGGCCCAAGTCCAGTTCCCGTGGTTCCAGAGTGCTGGTGAGCATGGCAATAAGCTCCCCTGATGCCTATTTCACAACAGAAGAGCCCTCCCATCAAAACTAGCCAAAAAAGGGGCAACTCCTTTCATTTGATAGAATGAAAAACAGCCATCTAGAATACATGAAGAGGGATGCGCCTTACCAAGTCACCCAAATGGTTCATGCCCAGCTGGTATGAGTGAACGCCAAGGGACGACTCCATGTTGTGTTGCTCAATCATATTGAAACGGTCCTCCCAAATACTGCGCCTTTTTAGCTCCTCAAACTGGGGGGGGGGGTGAAGGGTTCAAACGGTGAAACTTCAACTTCTTATTACTAGTCACATATTACGCAGCAACATTTTTTTTAATGTCGTGCTTTAACCTGGTCTCCACCCAGAAACATGTAATGCAATCCAGACATTACACCCAAATTGACCATAATAAAAATTACTAAAATACTGACGAAGACAGGCCTACCTTGTGGGGATAGACTTTATCATAAGTCTTCTTCCAAACCATCCAATATTCATCAAGATCAGGATCAATAAGGGCCAGAGTGGTTCCACAGAACAAAGCAACCAACAAGCTCCCCAACATATTGAACCTGTGAGTAATTAAATTGTTTTAAATCAGTGCAACTTACTGTTGAGAAAGCATGGGACCCAACTAAAATTCAACTTTTACAAAAGGCTAACAAAAACAAAAAAGCTTTAGACATTAAAACCTATTGAATCCAATGTGTTCTACATAAGCCCCATTGTAAGCCCAACATGCTGCACAAAATAAATAAAATGCCTTTTCGTTGCTAACATCTTTAGATTCAAATTTGAAAGAGAACACAAACAATAGCTCACCTTTCTATTGAGAATAGAAGGACGTGAGCAATTCGTGTGCTGGATCCACTTTTATTGGGCACGTAATCTGCTTATTCTACGCCAATGAAGATTCCAAATCACCTGCGTCTGCAGCGTCCACCGGTTGCACAGGTGAGAGGCATTATGGAGTTTCTAACTGCTACACTGATTGGATAGTAAATGTGTGATCAGTGGTTTCAATAAACTGTATGTCAAAGATCTGTGCGTGCTGGTGTAGGCCTAGGTCCAACGAGTAGCCGGGAATTGCTTAATTGAACTCCTAAATGAAGTAGGCCTACTCGCTTATTTTATGAAATAAACTCTTGACGACCATACCGCTACACTGTAGCATATCTAAAGTTGACACTTATAGCTCGATACGCGCTGCCTATGACGAAAACTAAAATGTAGGCATACCTTTTAAATGTGTCACTGCAGTAGCTAATGGAAACCAGCAGAGGGCAGTGTAGGTCACAGCTATGGCTCTGCAAGAAGTAGGGCCTAATGGATTTTCTGAAGGCCAGTGCTGGTGTTTCTTTTAAGATTAGATTAGATTCAACTTTATTGTCATTTAGCAGAGTACAGGTACAGAGCCAATGAAATGCAGTTGACAGCCAACCAGAAGTGCAAAGAAGCATTAAATACCAAGTGCAGGTTTAGTATGGTAGCCTATTCTGTGCAGTTGTGTAGACAATAGAGATTAATAATGTACAGTGTATAGTTGGATAAATACAGGTTTTCCAGAAGACATGTCTACAAAGATAAGTAGAGTATATATGTAGAGTATAAATATGTACATTATATGTACATGTAATACATATATTGCACAGGGCGAACCGGACCCCGACGCGCAGCGGAGCAGCAGACCGCCGAATGTTGGGAAGGCCCATTCAAGTGAATGGAGCATTCTTTAGCATTATGAAGAGCCGTGTAATAAATATAAATATAATGTATAGTAAAGACCATGGTTTGGGTGGGCATCCTTGACAATGGATTTGGCTTTGTTTGTACAGCGTTTTTGATATGTGTTGTGGATGGAGGGGAGTTGGGAGCCAATAGTCCTTTGGGCAGATATACTCTTTGTAGTGCCTTGCGATCAGCATCGTGGCAGTTGCCGTACCATACAGAGATCCAGTTAGAGTATTCTCTCAATGGCACAACGGTAGAAGTCTGTTAGAATCCTAGGACATAGTGTGCTTTCTTCAGGGTTCGTAGAAAGTGAAGGGGCTGATGCGCCTTATTCACCAGACTGGAGGAGTTAAGAGACCAAGAAAGATTTTCGGTGATGTGTACCCCAAGGAACTTAAAGCTAGACACACTTTCCGCATGTAGCCTACCTACCTGAAAACCTAACTTATTTTACTGAAGTAAAATTATGCTATTGTTATACAAGGATACAATGATACAAGGAAGTTTATTGTCACATGCATATAGTTACTGGAAGTAAGAAATGCAGTGAAATTATGTCTGGTGTCAGCCTATTTGTGCATTAATGGGGGGGGGGGGGGTAAAGAGTGCAGTAGAAGAGGGGTTTAGTAGATTAAGTGGCAAGGGCTGCATAAAAAAGGTGGGGGAGGATTGGGATTGGGTGGGGGGCACCAACAAGGAGCACCCAAGAGCAACAGGGGCAAGGAAAAACTCCCTTACCAAGGAAGAAACCTTGGGCAGATCCACGGCTCAAGGGGCTAACCCAACTGCCAGGGGTCTTGGTGTGTGTGTTGGGGGGATGACAGGGGAGATGGGATAGTGTGCTGTGTATGGGTAAGCATCTTATGTTTGGGTAAAATCAAATATTCCGTAAATGTGTCTACACATACACACACACACACACACACACATACACAAGCCCCTGTTTAAACCTAAACCTTAGGGAAATAGGGCATGCCTACATTTCTGCATCCTTGTCTGAAGGCGTGGCTGTGAGACCGTGTGATCAAAGATTCTAGAATCTTTGGTGTGATTGAAGGCTACAGAGTGCAGGAATTTGAGTCATGCATTGCTATGGCAACATTCACAGTGCAGTTCTATTAGTTTCATGACACTAGCCCACAAGCAGGCATAATGACTATCCTGCAATCTCTAATCAAAGTGGTTTCGCAATAAAAAAAAAAAAAAAGGGGGACTCTGCTAATTTATGTTAAAATAAAAAAAGAATCCAACTTCTGGGACAGTCCACAGTAATAAAAGACAAAATGATACAATCCAACTATCCATTGTCTAATAAGTCTGATCTGATCTGATCAATCTGACTTTCCAAGCCCCACCGAAAACAAGAATTAGTGTTTATACCTTGCAAATACAAAATGAACAATTAAATGAAGTGCATTTAGATTTACATCTTGTACAGCAACAATAGAGTTCAGGCTAAAATAAATTGCATGTATTGTTTGTTTATATCATGACATTCATCACATTCAGCGACTTCTAGTACAGTACAGAAGTCATCATGAAATAAGAATATTAGAATATAGAACTTTCATTTCAAATTCATTATTTTTTATTTATCATTTAGAAAAGAGTGCTGTTTAAACCATAAACTGTTCTATATATACAGTCTATGGTTTAAACACACCAATCAACACGTCCACAGTAAGCCAATGTGCTTACGTCAGAGCTGAAATGGAGGTTGAGGTGTAATGGAATGCCTCACACCTCTCTTTAACCAGTCAGAGCCTGAAAAATGCAGGCCGTGAGAGATGCCAACGTAACAGTGACCAAACTAATTGCAGAAAACAGGCCCTTCATGGTCCCCCACCTACAAGAGAATCATTCATGACAAAAGGTAAAATTCCAGATAACCCAACTATCAGGCTTGGTCTGTCTGACACAGCATTACAATAAGAGAGCTTTTAGCCTACTACCTGCCATGAATTGCCTCGGTGAATTAGGCTATTCCCAACCCAACAACAACAACTTGCATTTACATTTATTAAGCACTTTATTAAGGCACTCAAAGCGATACTGTGAAGTGACCCAACCCAACCCAAGAGTCACTAGGCTATACAAATATTGTGGGGAAACATCTCTATCCTACTATTCGGTTTTTTAATATTCAATTTTATTCTTATAAATAACTTATACACTTGTAGGCTAAAGATATTTTGTTTTACATACAATGAAGCAAAGTTATTGCCTTAAGCTATTATTCTTTTTATGATTAGGCTATTATTTATTTATGGCTGACTATAATAAGGTATAGGCCTAATATATAAATTAATAAGCATCATTGACACAGACTCTGAAAAACGGACTTTGACATAGGTCTTACAATAGTAGAGATTGCTGAAGTAGGCTAATGTAGGCCTAAGTAAAAAAAACACTCATGGCCTAACTTCTGTAGGCCTACAGTATATGATTCCTTGATGATTTAGGCCTACACCTGTCAGATGATGAGACATGTCGATTTCTAAATGCAATGTTTGGGCTTTTTTTTTTTTATCTAGGCAACACAATAGAAACGAGTAGCCTACATAATAGTGTGTTTTGCTTAAATGCCAAAGACATGTTAATAAAATTGTACTCTCTTCCTGGCGGTTACTTTTCCTCATTGGTGAACCTCATTGGTGAATGTATTTGTCATTCATCCTTCCAACGCCTCCTTGCGTGACGTCAGATGTGTCAATCGCCATTTTGGAATAAGAATAGGAATATTGTACAGGAGTGCCGTGGGCTGAGGGCAGAGTATATATAAAAGCTCCCTTTTTCAGGCGACGAAAAGGCGCTTTACCGTTTCCCAAGTAGAAACATGTCGTCAGAGAATCAAGAGTCCGAGGCGCCATTGGAGTCCGGAGAGGAGAAACAGGTAGGTTTTATTGTGCAGCCTACCTTGAACAGAGCAGGGCTTTGGATGCCAGCTAACGTTAGCTAGCTGTAACGTTAAGCCTGCTACGTCGCTTATTTTAAACCAATGACTTACTGTCACAGTACCCTGACATAGAATTAAGCTGAGATGGGTGTATTGATTGTAATATTGCGTCCTAGCCACGTTTTATTACCTGTCGCCTTATTGTGAATGTGTAATTACATGTCGTGACATCGAGCTAGCCCATATACGGGCAAGGCTCGGATATCCTGCATTAATGCACAAGTTATCCTTTCCCATATTGCAGGTTAGGTGATCAGTCGCAAAAAATCGTTCCCCTCATTGGTCAGTGCTGTTGTCAAGCTTCAGAGGTGTCTTCCGGTTATGATGACTAAAAATTTCGTGCGCAGCTCTGCCATGTTGATCCAGTTCACAGGAACAGTGGAGGAGAGAGTAGGCGTGATTGCTGCTGTTGAGGCTCTTGGTGTCCATCTGCATTAGCAGGCTGAGATGTCAAGTACACGGTCTCTTGAGTGCCTTTAGGGCGAGAAACACAGCAGAATATCGGGATACTGCTGCTCTTATCCTCAAATACAAGTACCAATCAATGTACATAACATTCTTTAAGACATTCTTTTTTTCTTTAAGATGGCTAATGTTCTACACATTCTGCAAGGCCTATGTTTCTGCCTAAATATCAGGCTTAATCAATAATCCCATAGCCTCAGGTGACTGTATTGGTCCAAACCCATAGACTACCTGCCATCTGAGTGTCTTGCAAGGTAAAGGCACGTTCAATGCATTTGACAAGTAGCAACCATAGTCTTCCATAGTATTGTTGTTACCACTTTCTTACCAAATGCTCACATCACTGATAAGTTGTTGCTCGTCAGACACCCTAAATGCACAGTAACTCAGCTAAGTGGCTGCTAAGCTACATAAATCATAACTGCACTGCATCAGCAGACACCCCACAGTTTACACCTCTCCACAGCTCAACTACCTGATCCATAGACTGTATATATAGTCTATGACCTGATCTTACTGCACAGAGTGCTCATCAGTAGAATTCTAACCCTATAGAAGGGTAGGCTGTAAGCTCTAGAGTGTTGATGCCATTCTAAGATCTAAGTATAGGCTTGTTGGCGTCACCACATGGCACCTCAACAGTACCTAATTACCTTAATATTTCCTAACTGTCAGGTTACAGTGTTTTACAGTGCAGAGGGAACCTCACTAACTACCATCAATGTGTAGCACCCACCTGGTGCTACCCACTGTTACATAGATATAGTTTACTATATTGACAACCTACATAAAAATCCCAACTAAAGAATGGATAGCGCTACCATAAAACACAAAAGCTCCGACAGCCATCTTAACGTTTATAATGAAGTCTGCCTGAAGGCTTTTGGCACAGCACATAGTGCTCATGACATGACCTTATTTTGTGTAACGGTCTCTTAAATATTTTACCTCCCCTGCAGTTGAAGCAGACTTTGCAGTCCGTGACAAAATCATGACGGTGGGCAGGGCAGACGTATGCATGCATCATCATCATCATGCATACGCATTGTTTTTAAAGCTGGAGTTTTCTCCGCAGTGACTTGTTGTGGACGCAGTGGCCGTGCTGCTGAGAGAGAGAGAGAGAGAGAGAGAGAGACCTCCAATACTCACTACTGACAACATGTGGCCTGTGTACAGTCTGAACAGACAGACTCTTCAGTGTGCCCTCAGTGGGGAAGCCAAAGAACCCAGGAGAGAGAGTAGCCTATATCTCTGTGCTGTAGTGCTGTTGTCTCTCCAGCTGGAAAGTGACTTGTCCAGACTAAGATTTATTTCGTATAAATGGTTAAAGTGACCTGTCCAGTCTGTGTATTTCACAAACATGGTTTAAGTCAGGGGTTCTCAAACTTTTGGTTCCAAAGACTCCTTGTGAGGGAGAACATTTTTTCGAGGAGCTCCTCATAATCATAACAATTAAGCTTATGCCATTTGTATTCTCTGAAGTTGTGGCTAGGCTCACTATCCTGTGTTTTCTGGCAGGTGTGCAACTTGGTATTTTGTCAACTTTGGATATTCCGTCACTTGATGATGTGGACTGACTCAAACATTTCTCCACGTTCATCAGCTGGCTAGCTGGCAAATAAAACAACCTAACAAAACAACGTCTTAGAGATCTTCTAAGTATAAGTATAAGTACTCTTTTGATCCTGTGAGGGAAATTTGGTCTCTGCATTTATCCCAATCTGTGAATTAGTGAAACACACTCAGCACACAGTGAACACGCAGTGAGGTGAAGCACACACTAATCCCGGTGCAGTGAGCTGCCTGCAACAACAGCGGCGCTCGGGGAGCAGTGAGGGGTTAGGTGCCTTGCTCACTTCAGCAGTGAGGGGTTAGATGCCTTGCAAGGGCACTTCAGCCGTGCCTACTGGTCGGGGTTCGAACCGGCAACCCTCCGGTTACAAGTCCGAAGCACTAACCAGTAGGCCGCGGCTGCACGGTGTCACCAAACCATGTATGTGACATACTCTCCCTGCTCCCCCGCCCACTTTCATGAACATGCATAGTTTGTTGGCTTTATGTTTTTTCATGGTGCTTCAGTCAGGTCAGGTCATGAATGGTAGAACCTCGGGAGTGTTGAAGCTAAGCATATGTAGGGGGTCTATACCTTTGTAATATATGAGCAAGGTATACAGCAGGGTTTCTCAAACTTTTTCAGACCAAGAACCACTGAACCAATAAAAAAACTCACAAACCACCTAAAAACAGTTGATCTACTTCAACAGTATATTCCACAATAGGCCTACTCACTGAACCACCTTGCTTATAGTGTCAGAGGACTCGTATGATTTAAATTGCCGCAGCTTACATAGGCAGTGTTGCAGAACTGTTTTGATTTACATACAAGTTGGTTCAATATTGCAAACAACTCATCTATATTATATTTTACCAAGTCTGCTCTCGGACCACTTGGAATAGCGTGCGAACCACCAGTGGTCCCTGGACCACACTTTGAGAAACACTGGTATACAGTGAGGGACTATGTGGGTGTGGTTTCTATTGTGATGATGACTTGCTAAAAGTGTTCTGAGTTCCAAGGTCCATGATCATTCAATTCAATACTTCCTTTGTTGATATTTAAGGATGATTTGTTGCTTCTGTGTTGAAATATGACCAGCATAAAGACAAGTAACTCACTATTCCCAAGGCCGTTATCAGCACAGTAAAGGTGGAATTAGTTCCAGACATGTTAATCATTCACCTGTTTATAGCAGTGTTGTAAATATTCTGTACCTTGCTCATTTGTGTATCTTATCATAAACTCATCCGCCCACGCACCGTCACCCTATCTTGGAGACTTCTCATGTACTGTATGAAACACCCATTCAGGTACTAAAATAAACAAACGGCAGCAACGAATAAACGGACGGTAACACTGTTTATACAAAAGGGAAGTGTTAGGCACACCTGTCCTGCAGCTTACCTTGGTGTAGCCTATATAGGGTGCCATCTGTCTCTCGCTACAGCTTCTAAATGTATGCAAGGCCGATGTGCTGCATTTGGATGGGTATAGGTTAGCTAAGGCACTTAATGCCATGAAGGAGGGATCATCCTGTTGGATCTGTAAAGCTCTGTACACAATAATGCAGCAGTCACCCTCAGGGACTTTTAAGCACCTTGTTCAAAGGACATTTGCACAGTTAGGGTCTGCAGCAAACCCCACCACGAAAGCCCCCTGCTTTTGTGGCCTTCTCATTTCCTGCTCTTGCTTATAGCTGACTACATCCAGGCTTATGAAGGGGCTTTGTAACCAAAGACAATCTCAGTCATATGTGGGGCTGGCTTAAGGGTCTCTTGGCTTTAGAGTAGGGCTGCAAAATGAATAGATTTTTAATTGAAATCGCAATTTAAACTAATGCAATTAACTAATCGCAAAAAAGCTGCAATTAAACATGCAGCTTGCAACTCTTTCCCAAATGTTAATCTTGTCACATCTGTGATTTTTATATTCATGTCATCCTCCTTGTGTGACAGACAGTGAAGCTCACCTAGTGTTGTACTTCTCATGCATTAGGCATGCTTACAAATCAGAAGTGGTTCAACTTAAAGCGATGGCATATTGAACTGAATCTTAATTTAAAACAATTAAATTAATATTACAAATCAAATCGCAATCACAATATTGGTCAGAAAAATTGCAATTAGATGTTTTCCCCAAATCGTGCAGACCTACCCTGGAGGCTGCCGTCAGATGAAGGAACACCAAAGCGACTGTTCTGACTTGCTGTGTCAGTTGTGTGCTGTTGTGTATCAGGACGCTTAGACCACCTTCCTTAATCATGCTAGCAAAGAAGACTTTGAGTGCTACCCAGTGCACGGAGAGATGGTAATGAAACTAGCCTCACTAATAAGGGAGACAGGAAGCTTATTAATCAAAATGTTTGGGTGAAAACAAAAAAAGAAACATTTAAACTTTCATAAAAAAGGTGTGCTGCTCAATCTAGCACTTAGACCAAGTACAGATAGACCTACTAGGCTTAGTTTAACTCTCTGTCTTTTGCTTTCAGGCCAGGCCAGGCCACTGATAGATGGGATATTGTTCCCTTGTGGTCTCAATGACATACAGTAGATAGATGACCAGAGCTATGTGTCAGTCAGCCCAGTGTCGGCTTCTGCTCTGCTGACTGGCGAGATAGGACGGGGTGAGGCTCGTTGGACGTGGAGATAACAGGGTGGCTCGCCAAAGAAGAGTTTTATAAACCATGGACATCCGATTGGTGTGCCTTGTGGTGTAGTATCATCTTGTCAATGCAAATTAATACCAACCACTAAAGGATGGCATAAAGGGTTGGCTTGTCTTTTACCTTTTCGCTGTAACAGACACATTCAGACCTGGCATTGTGTAGCCTAGTTTTGAAAAATAAAGTAGACTAGACTGTCCATTTTAAGGCAGTAACCCAGACATGTTGAGTCTTGAGGCAAAGCTCTTTGCTACAATATTGCATTTACATTTATTCATTTAGCAGACACTGTTGTCCAAACTGATTTATATATGTCAGCTATATTTCAAGGGATTACATTGACCCCGGAGCAACTTAAGTGCCTTGCTCAAGGGCACAGCGGTGGAAGCCAGGAATTAAACCCACAACTTTTGACCGCATGCTAGCTCCTTAACCAATCCACTACCCAGCCCCAAGCAACCTTGGATGATATAATGTTTCGATGAACCACAACCCAGGGGTGCGTTTCCCAAATCCATAGTTGCTAACCTGTTAGCAACTTAGTTGGTTGACAATGGGAAATTGCATTGCAACCAACAAAGTTGCTAACTAATACTATGGTTTTGGGAGACGCGCCCCTGGTTGATAAGGGTGTTGGTCCTGACCTCTATCACGGAATCATGGCAGAAAGGACTTTCGGAAATGGCTGCACCTCAGCTTAATAGCTCTGAATGAAGGGGGTGGGGGTCGTGGGGGTGTAGGCGAGGCAAAGCTTTGTAAAGGAACTTCCCCCATCTGCATATGTTGCATTCACATGTCAACTAGCCTGTTATTCTCATGGTATTTTATAAGGCCTCCTCACACACAAAGTTAAAGGGGAACTATGCTGTTTTTTTTAGCTTAATTTACCTTAACCATAACAGCTTCGGGGTCATTGGGATGGTTATATGACTTTTTCCGGGTTGAATGGTGGCCTTCTCGCTGTGGGGAAAAACCACCCTTGGTCCGCGTCTCAAGTCTCGCTGTCTCACGATGTAACAAATTGCTTTACGCCACTACAAACATGTGCCAGGCACCAGCTAGAACAAGGTAGCGCTGGAGTTTCTCAGACAGATCCGGTGAAAAGAAGCAGAAAGTGAGTCAACCGTTGTCAGAGGAACAGGGAAAGAGGACAAAGTAGACTGACCGAGCGAGGAGTGTCGTAAAATATCTACTCTGAAGTTGTAGAGGGGTCACCGGCTGATGATCGGTCGACCCATGTTCAATTCCCAAATCTGCCATTGCGAGTCAGTGATGCTTTGGATTAAAGCATCTGCTAAATATCAACTTTAACTTCGATTGGATAAAAAACACTGCTATAGGAAAGCTCATTCATTGACACTACACAAGTACACGATAAAAACAGTTCGGCAGCGATATAGGTAACAGGAAGCTACGTCAAGGCTGGGACTCTGAAATGGACGAGACCTTTCCAGTGTACTGAAATCGAATAAACCAATCACATGCAACCAATATTAAATTCTGATCTATGTTTATTACTTAACTTCGACTTACTTAACTTCGACTTGCGTCTCACTTCGCTCTGGCCACAGTGCGTATGTATGCACTGTCGGCAAAATAGTCTGCTGTCAAACTCGTACCCATAAAGTCAAACGCGTTCCAAAAATGTAAACAATAGGTTTCAAATAAAGTTTCAAAGATGCCGTGTGTTATCATGATTGACACAACCTGAGGTTGTATTTTAAAATTGTGACAATAATTTCGGATGAAATTTTTGAACTTGGTGTGCATGTGGCCGTTAATGAGCATCTCTGTCCCCAGCAGGACTCCCAGGAGAAGGACGCCAACCCAGTGAAATCAGAGGAGGCCAAGCTCAAGGCCAAGTACCCCAACCTGGGGCAAAAGCCAGGAGGGTCAGACTTCCTGATGAAGAGACTACAGAAAGGGGTAAGGGAATTGTGCTTGGAACTTAGGATTGTTCAACGTTATTGCACTCTCTGGGTTCTAATTTGGAACATAGGATTGTTCAACCTTATTGCACTCTCTGGGTTCTAATTTGGAACATAGGATTGTTCAACCAGAGACGGTTGATAAAGGATCTTTGGTTCAACCTTATTACCTCTTGGTTCTAATTTGTATGACACTTGGGCCCTAATTTAAAAGGGGACAAAACATGTGAAGAAGGGTGGTCTAGATTCATTTTTATCTGCCTTAGCATAGATTCTGTTCTTTGACGTCAGGGTTAATCACTTGTGTCCTACCACCTGCTGTTTGATGAAAGGAAGATTCAGTGGCAGCATTTATTCATTTAGAGCACCTCACATTTCAAGGACTCACTTTAAACAATGCACTCAAAACACTGTCAAAAGAGTGTTTTTGATCATTTATCACAATGCTAAGCTTTGGTATGATTCAACACACACACACACACACTCCACTTATTCAACTATCACCTCACATAAAGGTTTTACATTTTTACGAGAGGAACCCAAATTTCTAACCTCTTCATGTAGTGGCTTTTCTTACTCTCCTCATCACTATTAGTACCATACAAGTAAATTATCCACGTGCAGTGCTTTGCCACTACACACCAGAGTATATGCACACTAAAATAAAGCATTGCACTTCCAGCCCAAAGCACATTCTCTGTGAGAGGAAAATTGTGAAGTAAATGTGGTTAGAGTGCACTTTAAAAATGAAAGTGGAAGTGCCTCGGGCTTTCTCCTCAGTGGTTGTCACATCCCCTCATAATTGCAAATGGTGCGATGAGACTCAGTGAGTGTGTGAGGTACTGGCGCTGCCTCTGCATCTGTTGTGCTCACACTGCTACAGCGGAACTGCAATTAAAGGTGTAGGTTTTTGAACATTCTAAGTTCCGCAACAATTGAAGGTTCTAAAATTCTATGTTGAATTCAATGAACCCAGATATTCTTTAGAATGTTAATTTCCCAACATTCCCGTCACACCGGTGTGACGGTACTCCTTTAAGGGTTAAAAAATGCCACTGTAGCAAAACAACCCGGTGTATCTGAAAATGTTTAACATTAGATGGTTGTTGCTATGAATTTTGTTAATTGTCTCCTTAATGGAGTCTTACCAACCTTTTTAAATTGTTCACTGTTAAATTTAGCTATTGTATTGTTTTTATTTGTATGTCGCTTTGGACAAATCCCACAAGCAAACACACACACAGATGAACACACACACACACACACACACACATACACACACAGAGATAAACAAACACACACACACACCATTACCCCCCCACACACACTTACAAGCAAACACACACATACACACACACAGAGATAAACAAACACACACACACCATTACCCCCACACACACGCTTACAAGCAAACACACACACACACACACAGACAAACAAACACACACACACATACCATTACCCCCACACACACAGTCTACATACACAAAAGTAGGGGATGGAGTAGGTGATGGAGGTTTGTATTTTAGTTGGATGACTTGTTACATGTATAATTGGATGTTTTCTTCCCTCTTGTTTGTCAGCCTGCAGGCCTGTGACTCATAAGTTTACAGACTTTTGATTCATTATATGTTTATCTCTTCCTCTCTTCTCTTTTTTTTATTGTCTTTCTCTTCTTTCCACTTCTGTCATCTTTGCCTCTTTCACTTTTTTCCTCCCTCTCTCTCCCTCCCCCTCTCTCTCCCTCCCTCCCTCCCTCCCTCCCTCTCTCTCTCTCTCTCTCTCTCTCTGCAGCAAAAGTACTTTGACTCAGGCGACTACAACATGGCCAAGGCCAAGATGAAGAGCAAGCAGTTGCCGGTGGCCGGTCAGGAGAAAGGGCTGGTGACCGGGGACCACATCCCCACGCCGCAGGACCTGCCTCAGAGGAAATCCTCTCTAGTCACCAGCAAGCTGGCTGGATAAGAGCAGAGTCACCCACCTGCCACCCCCCAAACCCCTATCCCTGTACCCCCACCACTCCAATTGAGTACGCCCCCCCAATACTAACCCCAATGCCTCCCTTCCTCCTTCCACGCCCAAATCCACCTCCCCACCGGGTTCCTTATGAGTGTCTTGAAGCAGGGTGCAGGTCCCACACACTCAGCCCATTACGGAAGATGATGGATAGATCGACCCCCCACCCCCCTCAGTGTCTCCTTCCTCAGATAGTAACGTTAACTCTTCTCTCATCACTGCTGATTGTGTCTTCTTGCCATTTTCGTCCCTTTAGTTAAACCCTCCCTATGACCATACTGCCTCCACCACCACCACCACCACCACCACCACAACTCATCCCTTCCCTGGTCCGCCACATACCTTATAGCATCAGATTGTCTTTTAAAGCTGTAGTGAGATATAGAGGTGCACAGGTACTCCTTATCAAAGGCCAATGCGTTCTTTATTCAAATAAACTTAGGTAGAATTCAAAATCCAGGAAACACTTTAAAAGTATTTTAAAGATAAGACTTGTACCGTACAATAATACTTTATCCAGAATAGAAGAGGCAGTGACGCAAAAGTTATGTGTTTTTGTTTCAGAAAAGGGATTTTTTTTTTTGTTTCTTCCTAAATGGCTTGATGTGTCCTCCCAAATCTTTTTTTTGCACACAGTTGGCCATTTTGGCCAGGCCTATACAGTTATCGCTTAGAAGATTCCTGTTTTGGCTTAAACAAGGGCCTTAACTTGTTCGTTTAACCACGTTTATTATCTTCTTAATATGAGCTCACCAACTCTTTTTGAATACAAACTCAATCTGACTGGGATGTGCATTGCTTCCAGTCATGTACCTATGGCCGAGACCAGTGCACCTCTAGTGATACTTTCACAACCAAATGTAACCAATGTTTTCCTGGATACTGGCTCTGTTGCAACACATGTTTGTTGTTGGTGTGCCGTGCAATATGAGCTAGCATCCTGTCCCAAGAATTTAAGGAACCAAAGATACAGGGACGACTAGACAATGGAGAAAAACAATGTTAGCAGGCCAACTCAAGGACTGACGGTTCCTCAAGGCCTGTCCTTCAAACCAATCGGGATCACCCTTATGCAATCAGAATGTGCCCAACTTTGTGTCTAGTTGTTGGGCATGTTTTGCTGGTGCTTGCCTATCACGCCAGCCATGTTCATATGTGCCCTAAGTGGTTGCTGTTTTGGCTGTATGACCCAGATTTACATGTCATCTGGCCCCACCAGTTTTTACGACTGCGTCTTTCTGAATCTTCATTAAGAAGCAAGGACTGAGTTACCAGTCATATATATATATATAATTGTGCAAAAAATTGTGCATTCAACATGCATCATATATATATATTGAATGCACATTTTTTTGTCTAAAACTTGATGTGGATAAAAAATGATTATGAATTGGTAGAACATCTGGGACAAAGACGAATCATAACTATATGATATTTATACAAATATTCATGGACAAATCATAAATTCCAAAACAAGCCTGTCACTAAATCTGTAATCAGTCAGATATGTGAGGCAGTATCACTCATATTAAAATACCTTAGAAATAAATACCTACTTGATAAGACGCATTCCTGTGGGTGTGGAAAGAACTGGTGATCCCAGGGTGAGGAATGGCAGAAATGAGAGCAGTTTCCCCACGTCATCGTTGCTGCAGATGCAGCCAGAGCTTCGGTGTCCCTCATCCCCCATCCCCTCCTGCCCCCCCCCCCCCGCCGGGCCGCACACCGGGAACAAAAAAAGAAAGGGATGAGGGGAAGAAAAGGAAGACCCCTAACAAGACTGTATCTGTGCTGTACCATACTGGGCTGGGACAGGCAGCGTTCTTTATGATCACTGCTTCTACTGTTGTCATGACTACTACGCTTTCTGTTGCTGCTCTGAACGAGATGGGTGGGGGGGGGGGGGGGGGGTCACGCAGTCGCTGCCAGGAGAGTGATGCGTTTGTGTGAGTTCAAGACGTGACCACAGCCGCTGGGAGAGCACAGTGAATGACCCGAGTCTTAAGTTAGAGAAGGAGCTGTTTACTCCCGTTTTGAGTTGTTATTATACAGTGGGAGTGATCGGAGCACAGAGTGCAACATCACGTCTGTCGCTAATGCTGAGTGAACAGTGGCGGGTAATTCTGATATTGTGGGTGAATTGAAGAGCTGATGAGGATGATGATGATGATGAGGATGTCATGACTGTGGTAAGTAACAGCAGGTGCTGTTACCATGGTCACAAGCATTTGGTGGGATGGAAACTGCTGATAGTAATGTGACGGAAGTTGATTCAATAGCAGACACACAGGAACATCTCAGGTGTTTAAGGCAGCATGGACAGCTTTGAATCACTTTAAATAATGGATGTCAGTATATCCTTGATTACCTGAGACAGGAATTACCCCTAATGCTTAAATGAATCCCTGCTTTTCGAAAATGAATTGAAGGTTCTAAATTGCTAGTGTTAAATATATTCAATAAGTCTCCTGAAACAAGTCATCAGCTTGACTTTCCATGCCTGTCTTTGAAAATAGCCTAAATGCCTTCCCCAGCACATTTCCACTTTATTATATTGACAAGATTATGAAAAAGGTGAATATTACCTCATGTTTTCAAACCTACAGTCTAAAGGGAGAATGAGATATTGCAGCCCTTTCTTTCACAGCCAATCATTTACTAGGCTGCCATCTATCTCAGCCAATTATAATATTGGCTTTTCATCAACCAATCATCAGCTGGCCTGCTTGTTTCATATACAATCATCAGCTGCGCTGTCCAGCAAGCCTTGGCCAGCCACTATGTTGGCAACTGGGGTGGGCAGCAAACTCAGAGAATCTTTCCCCCTGAATTCTAGAGATGTCCAGTTGACAATGCACGCCCAGTAAATGGAGTTAAATGGAAAGATGGCAAGAAACCTACCTAGTGGTCAACTTGTGTGCAATGTATCAAAGGTGTACAAGTGATTTTGCTCTCGAGAGAAGTGAGATGGGCTTTGAGAACCGGGAAATTCAGAGAGAAAGATGATGTGTGATGTGAGTGTATATATTTTTTTCTGCCATCTGCCTTAGTCCCAGCCTCATGTAAATAGCTGTTGTTTCTCTTTTGTTTTTTGCTTATGTACCACAAATCTGTTGGTTTAATTTGTATTTGGTTTCACTTTTGCTCAGTCTTTCGTTTTTGTGTGTGTGTGTGTGTGTTTTGTTTTCTTCTCTCTCTTTTGTTTTGACTCCGCTGCTCCCATGTTAACCTGTGTGGGCAGAAAAAGCAGGAAACGAAAATAAAACCGCCAAGCATATACCGCGCCCAACAAGCACAGCAATCGGCCTTCAGAACCCTCCACAATAACTCACAAGGGAATCGGCCTATGTGTTTATTTATTGTGTGAACTCCGAGTAAACTGGAATGTATAGCTGCTATATGTAAGGAGAATTGAAAGGTGCTATACGGAATTGATTAACACACAGGGGTCGACCTTGGTGCATTTCTCACATGCTTTGGCTGCTTAGTTCAGGGGAGTGCCATCTTAGGCTCTGGAGGGGCCAGCCATTAGAGACACTTCTGCATTTGTTTATGGGATCGTTGGTGGCCTCTGGTCGGATGCAAAGCCTTGTTGGGTGGTCAGTTGGGGAGAGCTGTCCAGCTGTCTGACGTTAGCAGAGGCTATATATGTAGTATGGACACACCCACACACACACGTGTTTATAACTCTATTAGTGACAGAGGTGAATCCAGTGATTCAGTGAACAATTCGATGAACAGATAATAGACATATCCCATTACTCTGCATCTGGGTGTGTTTAGCGTCTTTGGAATGGCATAGTGTGAGCCAATCAAGAGTCTGTCTAAAGGTCACCTTGTGTCTGATTGGGTTTGCCCACGTGCATTACAGGGCACGGCCCTACCATGCTGCACAGACAGATGGAACAGGCCTCTTATTAAAGGTGTGGCTACAAAATAGGACAAGCTAATGCTTTATCATTGCCCCTGCAGGATCTCTACTACACTACTTGCCATTGTGAAACAAATGTTTTTGTTTTGTTTTGTTTCATTTGTTTTTGCTGTTGAATTATAAACACACTACTGTAACAAACGAACTGCAGAATTGTGCCAGGAAAGGAGTGAATTGATGGACTGGAAATGGGACAAATATGGTAAAATGTAGAGAATGTCTAATAATGTCAGTGTGGAAAGGACTTTTTTGTCAGTATTTGAAATAAAATTTTACATGAATTCTCAGATTTGTCTGAATTTTTTCATATGGACTCCTGCAATGCTGACTGTGTTCATCTGCATGGCACCGTGTTCACTTGGAAGTTGTTTTTGTTGACATGCAGTATGGTACCACTGTCATGGTGTACTTTTAAATATAGGGGTCTGTTTCTGGGGCTTACATCATGTGCTGTGTAGCGATCATTTCCTTCCTGAGGTAACATGAGAATCAGCACTGTATCGCAAGCATTATTTCAGTCCGACAGTAAACATGGTGTCATGTTATATAAATGAGCCAGTATCAGCATTGGCCAATAGAGGGCAGAATCTTAGCATACTCTGATGTGGGGTTTTTAGCAGTTTCCAGGGCCAGGCGTAGGATTTGTACACCGTCTTCAAACCCACACTTGAAGAATAAATTTGACAAATGCAAAGATGAACTGAACTGGTTAGGATCCCACACAAAAATCCAAGTTACGGCAAAGAGCATCAGATGAGAAAACACACCTGACATGTTTTTGTTTTGTTTATTTTGTTTCTAAGAAAATAATGTTTAGTTTATGTCCCTCAACAATCAGATAGTATATTGGATTGTCTTCAGATGCAGATGTCTGATTTTGTTTTAAAAACAAATATATAGGAAGTGACATTAAACACTAGGCCCATTTGGATAGATCTACAGTAGTTGTATGCCTATGCCAACATACAAGTTGTTGAATGCACACGACTGTTGCTATGGCTTGTGTATTTTTGAAAGCCCCAAAAAAAAAAAACCAATAAAACATTCAATACCTGGATAGATCAAAGGGTGAAATTCTGATTCTGGTGTGATCAATCAAAGGGTAAAATTCCTTTGCTGTGGATTTCAGATCAGGTTCAGGCATCAGGGGTGGCTTCCTAAGTTCCTTTTTTCTTCTAGAACAAACCAGAAAGTTTTTGCTAGGTTTCATTAGTCAGATGAATGAAGAAAATGTGTGGTTCCGCCGACACAATATTATTTATTTAATTCCAGACAAAAAGGACAGTGAAACCAACCCAGGCTATTTCAACCAACTTTAAAAGTTAATATAATAATAATAATCAATAATAATGAACTTAAGTTAGTAAAATATGTGTTCTCTTGTTGTTTTCTTATTCTATTTCATTTTTGCACTCAGTGTAGAAGACATTTTACTGAATTATGCCCATATTTTACAAAAATGAAAATAACAGCACAATTTAGTAAAATGAGCGTATGTTTTCTGGATATACACCAAAAATATCTTGCAATGATCCCTCCAGGGTTCAGCAGATTGATGATCATGGTTATTGTTGTACTTCACTTTGGACATAAGCGTCTTTTTCATAATTGACCATTTTATGATAAATGCATCAAATAAACTCATAAAGGGGTCTGGTCAGATTTAGAATTATAATTTTTAAAAATAGCGCACAAATATGGACATTATTAGATGGAAAATTATAGAAAAAAGAAACTAACAACTACTAGAGTTAGATATTTTGTATTAATCTTTTTTGTTAAGTCAAATCAGTTTATTTTTATATTGATGTTAAATTGTACAGGCTATTAATACTATAATAACCTACTCCCACCATAATAATATGAAAAATCAATGTAGATGTGAGTGGAGTGTGGGCACACTGAAAAAGAAATAGTAGATAGCCTACTACACAGAAAGGTAGAATAATGAATTAGGGGTACACAGAACCCAAGATTCCGTTTTGGATTCGGCTGAATCTTCAGCTTTTTGAGAGGATTCAGATGCTGCCAAATTTTGTTTTGTCAACCGAACCCTACTTAGCAAGGCTGTAATCATAATATAGGCTAATTTATGTAAATAATTAAATATGCCTTTGCTATATTTACTTCCACCTTCAACCTTAACTCGCTCAGACATATCTGTCCCCTGCACTTTGAACCTCATTCTGGTGCCTACAGTACTGCAAAATCCAAATTTGACGGCCCAGGGGCCAAATCCCAGGCGCCTATGATTCTAAATCTGATCAGAACCTGCCCTGCTTGATCATCCTTAAGCACACTATGTGGATATTTGATTAAGTTTATATAGTATATTTAGTATTTAGTATTTTAGTATTGTTTATCTTCTACTGTCTCTATTGTACAGTGGAGTTTATATATATATATATATATATATATATGTATATATATATATGCATTACTTTTTCTGCTGTACGTGCATGTTGTGTGTGATGTCTGTATGCTACTGCAACCTTGAATTTCCCCTTGGGAAAGTATCTATCTATCTATCTATCTAGTTTGCCTAATTTGTAGCCTGGAAAAATCCACTCATTCACAAAGATCTAGGTGGGCGGAGCCAGGCTACCAAATTTGATGCTTTTATCACAGTGATCAAGCTCAATTTTTTTACTTAACTGGCCCACTATCTGCCAAGAACCATAACCATAATCCAAACCATATTTTAATCAATAACCTCATTCTACGTTTTTTTTCCTAGTGGACGTGGGAAAAGGCTCATACACCAATAGGCCTACCATATAAGGGTTTTCCTGCTAAAGACCACGCCCCATAATTGTTTATATATAGCAGGTAAGTCTGGTATGTACTTCCGCTTCACTCTACTGTCGAGTGTTGTCGAGAACGTCACTTCATTCTACAAGTAACGCAAGATATTTTCGAGTTCTTACTCTTTACATAATCTTACCTAATATTTACTTAAACTCATCGACAGTAGCCATGAGTCGTTCAACAATGAAGCCCAACAGCGTTGGTGTCGTCAGTTTGTTTTGTCCTCTCACGGTTCAAAATGGAGTCGTGAACAACAAGGTCCGTATGGAAGACATCGGAGCGCCCTCTGCAACCGAAAATAAACAGGATGATTGTACTAACGAAGTGGATAAAGTTGGTTCACCCAGAGTTTCACTACCTGTGAGAAAAGGCTTAGGGTTTGATAGTGGTTTTCACAGTTCGGATGACGATGGATCTTTACCCACATCTCCAGATTCTCAGCCATGTCATGTCTTCCCTACGGAGGACACGGAACTCCATCGAGAAACAAGAGAATTAATCTTGGAGTTTTACCGGAATTATACAGGGCTCTCGGGACCAGAACGGTGTCGACATAAAGCCATGGGAACTATGAGAAAAGTCGTCCATCAAGTCTTACTAAAGCATGAGATCGCATTCAAAGGTAATTTGAGCCATAACTTCACATTGTGGACTTTGCTTCTCAGACAAACTGGCAACATGAGAAAATCCCTTTCTAGCTGACGCTAGGCGGAAGTAGCTTTATTTGGACCCGTTAACGTTATTGATTTAACGCGAACTTTATTCAAGGTTAACATTAGCCACACTGCTGTTTACTTTAACGTTATTTTTTGTGTAATTTTGTGTAATTGACTAAGTCTTAATCCATATAAAGAACTTGAATTTCCATAGAAAGTAACGATATACTCGACCGTGGTTGTTGTCCAGCCTACACATTCAAATATTTAGAGGAACCGATCTAATCATTTCAGCGAAACTTCGTCATTTCGAAAGTTTGCTTCTTGGAACTAGAGCCTAAATTCTGCGGAAGTGCCTTATCAGGGCATTCAACACACACAGGAAGCTGCGATCCACGCAAGCGCAAACTAAGACGCGCGTCATATCGCCACTTTTGTGGTGTTTGCTAACAACAGAACATACCGAGTATAACTTAAGATAAATAATATAGTATAATTTGGGGAAATTGACTAACTCGTTGTAAATGGTTTCTGGAGTACATTTTGTTGTCAGTTCCAACTCCCAACCCAGAGTCCGTTCAGTCTAATTCATAATCAGATGTGAGATTTCACGGCTTACTTGTGTTCATGGCACACTAAATAGTAGGCCTACGTTTTTTTTTTTCTATTCACAGTGGTATGATGCCATATGGATTAATAATATACCAACAAAAATATGTCCTTGATCTCTGTAAGAGCACCCCATGCCTTTCTACCATATGTGAATTAATGGTCATCTTATTTCTGTTGTCTGCAGGTATGATGAAGAGGGTAGATCTGGACCACATTGATGATGGTGTGTCATTTGTGAGAAGCGTGGCTGAGAACACATTCAAAGATGGCGTCACAAACTGGGGTCGCATCGCCACCTTGGTGGCCTTCGGGGCCACGCTCAGTGAACACATGAAAGGGGCCGGACGACCAGAATGCGTGGAGACTGTAGCTAACGAGATTTCCTCATACCTGGCCATCCAGAAGTATGACTGGCTCTTCAATAACAATGGATGGGTGAGTTACCCTGATACCATGTAGACTATCGACTCAAGCAACCAAAATTGAGATTGAGGCATGATTTTAGTGATTGAAGACTAATAAACAGCGTTGTGCTTGTATCAGTTGATCTGTAGTGTAATTTTTCATGGGGCCTAATGTTGGTAGATGAATGATTTAATTCCTTGTTAAGATGAAGGGCCCATATCCAAGCTCCAGGCCCCATAGTAGAGGAACATTTAGCCACTTCTTTTTTTTGTGACTATAGTTAAAGTTCTCCACTACTTTGTTCTCTGCAGCATGGGTTCGTGAATTTTTTCCATGTGGATGACCCGGAGGTTGCGGTGAGAAACACACTCATGGTGTTTGCAGGTCTCGCCGGCCTCGGAGCTGGACTGGCCTTCCTGATAAGGTGAAAGGGACTTTTTCCATCCTCCTCACCTGTCCATCCTGGCCAATCACAGCACAGAGTTGAGGCCGGTGTAGAAATGCTGGGATCACAAGGCAAGCAAATGAATGAATGAAGATCGTATATACACTTTAACCATCAAAGATGTGGCAGTGGGTTTGATGTCTGCCTGTCTTCTGGCCTCTGTGAAGTCAGGGGCAGGTTTGTTTGCACTCTATGAGGTGTCTGAACCCCCCCCCCCCCCCCAATGTGTCGGCACACCCAGTTACAGCGCTCTCTCTGTGCCTCAGGTCGTAGTTACCCGGAAGATGGCTTCTGCGGTAGTCGAGCTGGCCCCAGTGGAATCGAACTCTTTTGTGGCGTTTGACTTTTTGCTGTTTTTGTCAGTAGTGAAATTATTTTTATATGTAATGTAAAGTTCCAGAATCTATTCAAAGTTTAGTGTGTTTTCTCATCCCTCCAAACCCCACCAAATCTCCACAGTTGCAGCCATCTCTAATGGATAGCCTGGTGTTAGTTTCGTGCGAGGCACAGACTTCTGTGTTTGTTCCTGGCTGAGTCACAAAAGGCTGTTCTGTATAATCTTTCAGCAGCACACAGGCTCAAGTCTATATAAGTACTGAGGTGAGAAACACAAGTCATTTTCATTTAATTCATTTAAGGTTGCTGTACACTGTTTAGTTTATTTATGATTCTGATTATGCGCCTTAAATCAGATGGTAGATTGTAAAAAAAAATACAAAGAAACTCACAAAGATCAATAAATGAATATATATATATCTATATATATATATATATAGATATAAATATTTATATTTTCAGTAAAATAAAAAAAACTTTATTTTGTGGAAGAATTGTTGTCTGGTGTTTTCGTCATTCACTTTGCTGTGGTTAAGGAACTTGGTTTAGAAGCGGTTTAGACCAGCAGGATGAAAATGGTACGCCTCCCTGTCCAGTCCTGCTTGGTGACTCAGTCATTCCAGAGAAATGTTCCATGTGTGTGAAAGGGCACTCCTCGTGAGTGCCGCGTTTACATTGTGGTTATTGGTCAATGGTCTTGTCTCAGATTCACACAGGTATGAAATTACGGAAACTGAAATGTTATCTCTGGTTATTTCAGAACAATACAAAATGTCATTGTGTAAAACTAGGAGTTTTTTTTTTCCCTTCTAGAAAAGTCTGTCATCACAAAATTATCCTGGTAAATGTGGAATTCTTCATTAATGTAAAGGCTATTGCGCAGAAGTTGTGGCAAAATGTTTGTGGTAACCTCTGTATGCTCGTGTGAGTATGTGGAGTTTGTGGAATGCATGAGCGACGCCTGGGAGTTTCATTACAGATAAAACTTTAACATGGCTGCTGGCGGGGGAAGTGCCAAATCCATGGCCGACACCCCCAACCGATGAGGAAAGGCCAATCATCACATCATCTCAGACGAGTCTTCTGCTTCTGTAAACACACATGAGAAGGTCTGGAGAAAGGTTTGGTGATGCCTAATTCCTTGAAGTACACATCATAGTCATGAAGGTCTTCCTGTTCACTTTTTCCACTGGAGGTGGTGCTAGCCTAGACAAGGCCTTATGACTATACCTGTAGCTTCTCTAGCAAGCTCTGTGTTGACTGTTTAAGGTGTTGCCACAGCAACACATTTTAGGGGGGTCACAGATGGTGGCGGCGGCTGCTCCTCGAAAACCTCAAACGGTTACTAAGGCAAACGTTAAAGCTTCACGCAGCAGACAATGCTCTCTGGCTCAGCTGCAGCCCACTTCCTGTAACTATGATGCACCCGTTCCTGCGCTCTTTTTGTCTCTGACCCACAAACCGCTGTTTGCAAAACTGTTGAGGTTGATGTTTTCGCAATTCTCAGAAGCCTGTAGAGTGTGAACTGAAACAGACACCCAAGACCTTTCAGTAGTTATGTAACCTACTTCTGTTTTTTTTTGTTTTGTTTTTTTCTCATACATCACCATGGCTGGTTTTTTCCTCTCTTACCCCATTATCTACGTCAACATGAAGTGTTACATTTCTTGATTGTTTTGGTGGACGTTCACCCACTGTAGTACTCTGAAATGCCCACCACAATCACTTGAACCATGTTTGTAGGCCATGTATAACTTAGACCACTTATAATAGTGGTATATATAATACTTATAATAGCTTATAACAAGACCAAAATTAATATTAGCATATGTATTTTACATATTTACAAATTAAGTGCCTTGCATGTTGATCATTTGCGTTTAGTGATGTAGATCTAACAACAGAAAGTTTGTTGTTCTTCACATAACAAATCTGTTTTCCTCCTCTGCATTGTGAAATATCTTTACTGAGCTTAGTAGGGGGTCGGCTTTTATTAGACAATGTTAAATGCTGTCGATTAGATTGGTTGATGTGGCATTGCTGGTACTTGTGTGCATGGTTAAATATAGCATCCTGAAATGTACATGTAAATATCCTGGTATAGATTTGTTACTGTTATTGGATGCTGTTATTGAAATGTATAACCTCTAGACGTTCAGAAAAAGACATGTAAAACCATCTGATCTGCTTCCATTTCACTGGTAATTGTGGCGTTGTAAAATAATTCTGCTTTTTAATGAACTTATGAGTCAAATTCCCTGTTTTACTGTGTAGGAAGTGTCATTTAAAATGACTCGCTGGTTAAATAATGTTTAACAAATTATTTTGAAGTCATAGTTGACTTTACAAGCCAGACTGAGACATGCTACCAATTTGAGTTGATCTTATCTGGCTATAGAGTAAACATTGATGTGATGGTCTCACCAGATGGAACAGTGGGTTTCTCGCAACAGCAGCAAACGCAAATACATAATCTTTAGTATTACCTGTGACGCAACGTTTTTACAGAAGTTGGGTCTTATTGGCATTGTTTGTTTTCGGGAGTTTACAATTAGCAAGAAAACTGTTGACCAATTCTTCTGGTCTTCCCAGTACTAGATCAGGATTAGCCATTTCCCCTAAGGCAAGATGACATTCAACCACAAACATTCAACACAATGAATATACCTGCTACAGTTGTGGACTCACATTTAGTATGAAAAGTAGTTGCACTTTATGCTGTCATACAGCTGTTTTCCTGGCAACATCCACATTGCTCTGGGAAAAACATGAAGGGTGGTGCCCCCTTACTGGGGAACCAAAACAAATGAGTCAAACGCTTGGGTTTCCCACAGTCAAATGGCAGTCACACTTCATCACTCCATCGTCCCACAGTCTAACTCTTGACGCTACAGCCTACATTCGCAGGTCTCCACAATTTCCTGTTTCAGAAACACCACTCTGGCTAAGACAATGGTGTATTTTAGTTTTCTGACTCCTTACATAACCTCATCAGCCAACCCAATGGGGAAGTGCAGACAGGTTAGCAGTATGGCACTGGGGATTTTTTTTTTGTTGGGTGGAGGAGGGTTTATTTTCAAATGTGTGTAGGTGAGGTACTCTCCCTCCCTTCTCTGAAAGGGTGTTTTTGCACATCACTAACCATTTGGAAACCCAAATATTCGCTCAGTTTCAGGTTTAAAGTGTTGTGCACCCATTTCACACTCGGTAACCTATAATTTGTTAACTATTCCAGATGGACTATTACTGTTGTGATTGTCTTGGAACTAAAGAAAATAGACTGGCTGACTCAATGCTCTTGCCCTGTGAATCTATAGCCTAAGCAGAACTACTCCAGGAAGATTTGTGTTCAAAGGTCATTTCAAAGGGTTTCAAATGATCATTTCAGTTTTTTTTGTTTTTTTTAAACTTTTGTTTGTAAACATAAGGAACATCAGACACTAACTAACTTTCATTTAGAACGGTAAATGTTACTGATCTCTAGAGTCGTTCTTTAGAGATCAGTGAGTAAATGTACGGAGTATTTCCTGATACATTATGATTGGTCTATGCTCTTTCTGCCTGCGCCCTAGCAACAGCATGCCCCAGAGGCTTTAAAAAGCAACAGAAAGCCAGTTTCTCAGAAGTCAGCTGACCAAATTCTCTGGTAGTCACATGACCAAAGTTAAAGAGAAGTTGAAAGATTGTGATGTTTACAAGAAAACTTTACCGATATGACTATTTGTCATGACTACCAATGTTTTCTCAAATACTCAGTAATTTAATTAGAAATGTAGCCTCAGTAAAACTTCCCTTATTATACTGCATACTAAATTATACCAATTATACTAAATATAATTTATAACCACATGTATACCTTTCAGTATATTTTATGAATACATATGTAAATGACATACAAATCTACAAATGCAGCTGGTGTTATTTCTGGCCTATCTTTACAGAGTCCCTCATTGTGTTGTGCTGTGGAAAAAGTAAGCCTATAAGGAGGAAGAGGAAGCAATGTGCTGAGCGCTTGTATTTGATCAAGGTAATATCAGCCATGTCTATGCTTTGGCACGTCTATAATTTCTGTTCTTTTCGCATCAGTCGTTCTGTCTCAGGACACAGAGAAACTACAATGGCCTACTATAAGAATGGGTGTCCTTTTATATTATAACAAAGTTATAGCCATACTAAAACCTAGTTCCAGATGACTCCAGCTTATGCACCTTTTCGGCAAAAGTATAGTTAATGTTCCACATAGACTTCAATTAATGTATTGGCTTGTTCTAATTTATTCATACACACACACTGACTTCTCTGCAGACTGTCAAACAGTTTCATATTGTGACAGCCAGTGAACTTTGAAGCATGGCGCCCTTTCCTGTTTGAACTTGAAGAATGTAATTTGTAGTCAACTCTACACAGATGTCAATTAGGCAATTTATTATTGCATACATTTATTCTTATGTCGGGTCAACTACTTTTGCTGTTTTCATACAGTGCATATGTATGGTATTGCGATTTCAAAATGTTTCAGTTTTGGTTTAAATCTAAAAAGGACCTGTGCCTGGAATGCACCACAAGATGTGTTTACAGGAACTACTTTTTGGTATCATCAAATTAATTTTTGACGCTATACGGAAATCTGAAGGAAGGATCATTCCTAATAGCTGTCCAGGTTATATGCACTGTGTAAGTCAGCCTGTTGTCCAGGACTTGCCTTTGTGGCTGGTTTTAGACCAAAACTCTTTTCTGTTGGTTTAAAGTAACACGTTTAAAAAGGTAGTCACCCACGTAGTGCATGCCCATGGTACATTGCTGGTTGCAGTGCAAATTGCTGTGCCCAACTTGGTTTTCTTGGGTGTGTGTGTGTGTGTGTGTGTGCGCGTGCCTTTGTGCATGCATGGACACTCAAGGATGGTGTGGGTCCTGGAATACTCTCCCCAGCTAGCAAGACTCCTTAAGGTAAGCCCTTGCTTTCTGAAACCGTTTTCTTTTCAGTTTTAATATACTGTAGTGAACACGTTTGTTTCATTCCTCAGAGTGCCTGTCCATTAGTCAGCTCCACAGTGCCACCTCTTGGATGCTTTTGAGATAACATGTTATAATAAACCTTTTTTTTTCTTCTTTGACTGAACCAGTGTTTGAGTTTATTTGAGGTCAGCCCTCATCAACCCTTTCTGTATGTATTTTCCCAATAAATAAGTGGCTGTGATTCACGTCTCTGGCGTAGTGATTTCAAACCTGTCTCCAAAGTCTGGTTTGCCAATTGGGTTCTAGTTTAATATTCTCATGGGTGAAATTCTCAATGATTGACATTGTCTGATTAAATAGGTAATAGCTCTCCTTACTGCTCATGCCACAGGTGCAATAGCAGATTATAACTTTTCATACAATAAAAGGACTAAAAGCAATAACAAAATAATTTTGGAGTGAATCATCCATTTTGACATTCAGTTATGATCAAGGCTACAAAATACTACTGCTGTAATATGCATTCAGATTTCAGAAAATAAAATACCTACCACATATTTGTTCCAATTCACTAAACCAATCAACACAACACTTCAGCCAGGTATCAGCTTTTTCATAAGGTTGCCTGCACACGGGAGGACTTTTATTTCCTGTGGTTGTCCACCTTTGCACTGCACTGGGCAATGGTGTGTGTGATGTGGCCTGGCTCCATCTGACCGCTCTCCGTGGTCCCTGTAGGAGTGTGCCAGTGGCTTGTGTCTACTTTCTCATCCTTTCCACTGGGTCACCCTGGTGACCGCAAGATGCATTCCACTCAGGGCCTTTTTGGACAAACAGAGGAGGTTCTATAGAACTGGTTCCGTTCATTTGGAATTGTGGAGAAGTGATGCGCACATCCAAATGTGTTTTTACAGGTGCCAGACAAAGCGTGTCAGATTTAGAGGGAGGTCTGCACACTGTATGTGAGCTCCAAAACTTCCAGTCTAAATAAATAACTGAATAAAAACTTAGTATGTAGGCCTACCATAGATCTGATGCTGTCATTTGCAGCCAAGTGTCATCCAAGGTCACAATCTTATTGGCTCAATTCACAATTAGACTGGTCTGGTGTCATACATATTAGTCTAGAACTCCAGTAGAGATGATTGATTTTCTCGATATTGTCTTTCACATCAATAAATCATATGGCTGAATCACAATGTCGGCAAACAGTTTGTCCCCGCTTTAGTTGTGCCATCTCCATTTCCCCTGCAGCTGATATAAGCGGCACGATGGGGCAGTCTCTCTGTTGATCCTGGGCTCCAATGACATCTTGAAACCAGGCGGTTTGTTACTTGTCATTGTACTGGCGCGTGCTGTGTTTGCGTGGCCATCCATTGTCGGAGCTGATCGGCTACCACGCTCAAAGCAATTAGGCCGTGCCCTTAATTAAGTTCACCTAGAAGTTTGAAGCTTTTGGATGCGCATCCCGGAATAGGACACCGGGCACTTAACTGATTGGATCCCTGCCACACTTGCAACAAAACACCTCACTGGAGTGATTCTGCCAATCAGAAAAAATATATAGGCTAGTCAAGAAAAGGCAGTATGTTTTTGGCTAACGGTCAACCATCATCAATAATCTCTCTCCCTAGATAGGCTAATAATCTGTCTCGGATAAGAACCAGTCTGTGACTCATATGGCCAGCCCCACCGACGCAACAGCCCTCAGGTGTCAGCGAAGGAGGGCTGTGAGCAAGCCGATTAAAATACCTGTGCAATTGCACACCTGTATGCGTGCTCATCCACGAGCAGCGAGCGAGCAGGCACACCAGTCCAATCTTTACGCGATAGAACTAATTAATCAATTACTGATACAGCAACACGTACTTGTATGTACTTGAAGTCCATGGTGTCACACATCCATAAACGGAGGAAAACAATTCGACGCTAAAGCAGAATCTTAATCTGAGCGCGCGCGTCAAGGTGACGCACCTTGGGGTTGGCTCATGGGCTGCACACTTTTGGAAACTAACTATTTGTATGTTGTAAGTGTTTTAGATTATTCTGACTACTCTCCCACTCAACTTGGATATGGATATCGATGGGCAACACATTGCACCGAATGGGGACTCCAAACCGCGCAGTAGCTCCAGGATATTCTCATCCCCTTGGCGCTCAGTATCGGAGACATCCGTGCGAGGTGATCGCACGGACAACGTGAGCAGGAGGTTGATGTCTCTCGTGAACCCACATCACCTACGGGCCTCAAGTAACCAGAACTCCAAAATGACAGACTTTGGGGGATCTCAGACCTCCACAGGGACCACCTCCACAACCAGATGTGGTTCGAACATTTATGATGATAAGTACTCGGGTGAAATGCCGAGAACTCCATCACCAGACATAGACGAACAGGCTGATGGCATGGACAATACCTTCTTGAATAGAAGACTCAGTACAATGCTCCAACCCGGAGTCAATAAATTCTCCCTGCGAATGTTTGGTAGCGCTAAAGGAGTGGCAGCGGAGCAACAGCGGGTGAAATCTTTCGACGTGTGGATAATTCACCCTTACAGCGACTTCAGGTAATTCGGGTGGCAGAGGTCATGAAAGAGAATTTAGTTTGGAGACATCGGTGTAATAAATGAGTACTCATAAAATCTGGAAGAGGAGTATCATGCTCTACCTCTTTAGGTTAACATTAGTAGGAGTTAGGAGTACAGCATGGTCCTATTTAAAGGTTACATTGTAAATTGAGTTGGCATATATGTTATTGTACAGTAGCCTATAGTGAGTCCTGAACCTCAAGTAAATGACAGATTAAAATAATTTACATTGGATTTTACATTCACTCAGTACAATTGGAAAAAAAGTAGAACAATTGGCAGGTAGGCTTAGATCATATGGGACCAATATGGTTGCCAAATTAAGAAAAAGGTCCTTCATTGTGAGCCTACACTCATTAGGTAATCTGCACATGTTCAAAGTTAGGCCTACAAGTTCAGAAATGTGAGGCTTTCATACATTTGATTTTCAAACTATCAGATGGGAACTCGGCTGCTTACTCAAAGGAAATATTTGGGCTTTAGTTCAGTGCCCAGTTAATGACAACTAGCCTTTACAAATAGTCAAGCCACAAACAGTTGGGCGTCCACATATAACCGAGGTTGAGAGGTTGTGCAGGTGTCCTTCTCCCGGTCACCATTTCCTACTTCATCAAGGCGATCCCTCCATAACAGCGCCGGTTATTGCTAGGCCCACTGGTCAAAGCCAACCAATTTTCGGAAGTGTCAAGTAAGATTGAGTAATATGGGTTGGTGTCAGTACAACCACTTCAGAGTTAACTAAGTGGATGAACAGATTGTGCTTGTGTGTCAGGAAAGATGATCTGGATTAATGATGTTTATGAGTCCTTGTGTCTGGCCAATCCATGGACGATAAACACTCCAGTCCAGTGGTATCTGTTATTGAAAAGGACGAGGTGTTGTGCATCATGAAACACTGAACAGTGAATTTGAAAGCTTTTTTAATTGGTTTCATGTGGCGTAAATTCTGGCTCATTATCCAAATCAAAGCATGAAATCTAACCAGAGCTGTGAACTCACGGATACAGTGTTGCTAGTCTGCCTGTCAAAAAAGAGACCTGTGTTTCACAATTAAGGTTCATGTCAGTTAGTCAGTTCGTTTTTATGTTAAATCGACTAATATTTTCTAAAGCAAATTGTGATATATGTTAAGCATAACATGCCAAATCAATTAATAAAAAGTAAAATAGTTTAACTTCTGGGTATATATTATATTAAGTATTATATAATATATTCTGGGTTTATTGTCACTCAGGTACATCTTTATATACGTACAGCTTAAACAAATAAATATTTGTAATGTTCCACAGGATGTCTGGCCTAATTAGACTTGAGGTAAACTCATGTTCCAGAGAGGGTCACTGTTCACAGCAACTATCTAACGTAACTGTATAGGGGAAAAAATACTATGGAAAGTAATTTCAAACCACAGCACTGTTCAATCTGATGAGTTCATGGCGATACATTGTCAGTCTCTATCTGTCTATCATCCACACCCATATAGACACACAAACATATGCAAACACACACACACACCCACACACAAGTACATTTACATTACAATAGGTCACAGGTTACAGTTGGCCTTTAAGTCATTCTAAAACCGTATTTATCACATTTTCAATTTTCAGTTATGAGCAATGAACAAACATTGAATTAAAATCGATGCAGGAAGCATTGACTTGAACTGCAAATGCAAATGTGAAAATGGATAATTCTGTCACCAGTGCAAGGCTCTGTCAACTTTATTGTGTATGTTTATGGTATTTAGCAGATGCTTTTGACAAAGTGAAAATGCACATGGGTTGGTTACAGGATTTGTCCTTTAAAATATTTCACGTGGCTGTGTATAAAAGCCTCTTCTAATGTACAATATAAGGATCAGCAGGTCAGAACGCGGCTCTCCAGCACTACAAGGGACTACAACACATTTATAATGAATGGTCTCGGTTTGGGACACATGACAGAATATTCTGTTTCAGGAATGCGGTCTTCCGGAACTTACGATCAGTAATTGAGATGTGCTGGGCTGCCCTGACCTACTCTCAGTAGAGCAATGAGCTGTCATGTCAGGGGCTGAGGTCTTGGGCTTGCACATTGCACTCAATCGGCATGTGAGGGTTGCCAGATTCCATCAGACGCGAACTGCATTTCGTTGTCTTTGAACTTGTACTCTGCACAATGACAATAAAGTTGAATCTAATCGAATCCAAAAAAAAAAAAAAAAAAAAAAAAAGATTCCATCAGACACATTCCTCTGCTGTGGAATACGTTTTCAGGGGAATTCTTAGTACTTTTTATTAAATAATAATAATAATAATAATAATAAAAATAATAATAATCATCAAGTTCAAGTTACTTTATTTGTACCCAGAGGTAGATTTTGTTTGCAGTATAGAGTCCTCATACACACACACATATGGGGAACAAAACAGACACATATCACACATCATTCAACTTAAGACAGTGGGAGTTAAGAAATGGCAGATTAAATAAAAATTAAATTAAATTAATTACAGGTCCAGACTATACTTAGATATTGATGTGAACTAAAATACGAATACTAAAAAATGAAGAAAGAAAAAAAAAACTTGAACTTGAACTTGAGAGACTTCAGACTTAAGAGAACTTGAAAATGAGAATTCATAAGATGATAAGGAGATAAACACAACAACACATACAAACCTACCTGTGGGTAAATGTTTTCTGGTTTTGCTGATTGTAATGAATGAAGATATGGAATCTGGAATTGTATCTCAAGTATTTCTACGGCTCAGCTGGGATTCTGCCATGTATTTATAACATATTTCAGTGTATATGTGTTTTCATTACTTATGTTTTTCCATTAATTAATGTTTTAGTACTTATGCCTTATTTTCTTTTAAATGTATAACATGCAATGGTATTGGGAGCATATTATTGAATGGTAACACTGCACTATAAACAATACATTGATTAACTTATTGATTATGCATGCAGTTTGCATCATTAAAGATGCTTGTATGGGTTGTGGAGAACTAGACTACACAAGAAGTAAGTAACCATTGACTGCGTGGCTTGAGTTTATAAAGCTAAAAGTTGTATATGTGCCACAGATGGTTTAGGTGCTTGCATGGTGTATGGGAAAGAGCAGTGATTTCACATAGAGGTACAGTCAAAGATTCTACTGACTTCTGGATCTCTTTTCCTGATGATGTCCATTCCTCTAACAGGTTCTACTGGGACCTGGTGATGCTGTTCTTGATGATGGGGAACCTAATCATCCTGCCGTGGGGCATCACCTTCTTTGAGGACCAGAACACGATACCATGGATCATGTTTAACATGGCCTCCGACACGCTTTTCCTTCTTGACCTGGCCCTTAACTTCCGCACAGGTGTACTGGAAAACGACAATGATCAGATCATTTTGGATCCAAAGGTAAAATCTGAAATCAGACGTGCAGCTAAATGCTGGTAAACAGTGTTTGTAGACAAGAGGTGCTCATTTTATTTGCATTGTGTCGTTTTGTGTCGGGTATGGTACTTATTTTCATGATCTGAGAATCAGAATTATTATTATTAATATGTGTGGAAAACAACCAGTGAAACAAATATCATAATGATTATTCCAACCAATTATTCTACTCAAGAAAAGGTGGTTTGTGCTTAGAGATGAAAGGTATATTAAAGTAAGACTATATTACTCAGAATGAGCCATAAAGGATTGTTGAAGCTTGTACACACTACGTGTTAGAGCAGGACAACAATATGATAAGCTTTAAGCTACTATGCATTTTGAACAGAGAAGCGCATGGGTAAATTTGTACAGGATTTGAGTAAATGATGACGAGGCATGTGGGCTCTCAGGTGATCCGGAGTCGTTACCTGCGCGGCTGGTTCATGGTGGACTTAATCTCGTCCATCCCAGTGGACTACTTCTTCCTGGTGGTGGACCTGCAGTCTCGGCTGGAGTCGTCAGATGTGTACCGCACAGCCAGGGCACTGCGCATCGTCCGCTTCACCAAAATCCTGAGCCTGCTGCGCCTGCTCCGGCTCTCCAGACTCATCCGCTACATCCACCAGTGGGAGGAGGTGAGGAAGAAGGAGAGGAGAGGAGAGGAGGGGAGGGGAGGGAAGGGGAGGGTGGAAAAAGATGAGAAATGGATGAAGGAGAGAGAGGTCAAGGATGAATGAAGACAAATATTGAACTTACAGTGTACTTTAGTTTACTTAGGATACTATGAAGAAGGAAAGGAAAAGTTGAGAGAAGGATGGCAGAGAGAGAGGTCAAGGATGAATGAAGAAACATGTAGGACTTACAGTGGACTTTAGAATACTTAAGTGTATACTAGGAAGAAGGAAAGGAAAAGTTGAGAGAAGTTGGACAAGGACAAAGCGGTCAAGGACAAACAAAGACCCCCGTTTACATTTGTTTTGCGTCCTAAGTGATCAGATCACAAGAGGTCAGCCGAGACACATGGCCTTTTACATATGTATTGGCTGTAGCTGGCCATTTGTTTTTAGATTCACCTCCAGCCAACATCACATTCATTAGAATTCCCATTGTTCAGCACGCATCTGAACGCATCAGTGTTTACACCACAACACATGTAGGCACAGGTGTCTCAGACCACGTCAGCAAGTGGTTTGAGTGATGGGATCACAATATGTCTTGGTAGTTGTTAAATGCTTGCATTTATAACTAGCCACTTGTAATTGGATCATGCATCACACATTTTTACAACAAACAAATGTAAACAGGGTCAAGGACTCATGGAGAACGTATGATCAGTCATTGAGACGTGCTGGTCTGCCTCTGACCCTACCCTGACCTACTCTCAGTAGAGCAATGAGCGGTCATGTCAGGGGCTGAGGTCTCGGGCTTGCACATTGCACTCAATCGGCCTGTGAGGGTTGCCAGATTCCATCAGACACACTCCTCTGCTATGGAATACGTTTTCAGGGGAATTAGAGCAATGAGCTGTGATGTCAGAGGCTGAGGTCTCATGTGTGAACACTACACCCAGACTGTGTGTGAGGGTTGCCAGATTCCAGCAGCCTCTTCTTTACCTTCTCTTTTGCACTTTGTCTTACTGAATGGATTCAGTACTTAGTGCTTACTCCAATGACTCCTTCTGTACAGATGGTTTAGGGTTATTCCTTATTTAAGTAGTTTTGGATAAAAGCATCTGCCAAATCAGTGAAATGTGAATGGAGAAAAGAAAGTGAGGGATTGGTTGAGGGAGAAAGAGAGAGAGAGAGAGAGAGAGAGAGAGAGAGAAAGGGATGTGATAGTCTGTGACCTTGGTTTCTGGCTTGTGTGTCGCCCAGATTTTCCATATGACCTATGACCTCGCGGCTGCGGTGGTGCGGATTGTAAACCTGATTGGCATGATGCTGCTGCTGTGCCACTGGGATGGCTGCCTGCAGTTCATGGTGCCCATGCTGCAGGACTTCCCGCCCGACTGCTGGGTCGCCAAAAACAACATGGTGGTGAGTTGGACGTGTGTGCTGTATGGATGTATATAGTGTATTAGTTACGGCCATGGAAAGCACTTTCTAAGATAAGAAATACCTCATTCTTCCCGTAGGAAATTTGACTGCCACAACAGCACCGTCCTGTGCATGTAACAAACAAACAAGAAAGTAAAACAAGTTAGAAAAAAGAAAAAAAGATATATCTCATCAGTCATCAGCCAAAGAGGGGAAGCGTTACCGATATATAGTCTGATAGCCACTTTCCATCTTTACTTTCCCATTACTTTCCAGTCAGTCAGAGAGGGATACCACCAAAATACATTCATTCCATTAGTAACATCAATTTGACTTATTTAATTTCTCTTCTCTGTGCTTCTATCACTAAGCATTCCAGTTGGCAGCTACAGTACTCTTATGCCGTCTTCATGGCCATGAGCCACATGCTGTGCATTGGTTACGGGATGCAGGCTCCTGTGAGCCAGACAGACGTCTGGCTGACCATGTTAAGCATGATCGTCGGTGCTACCTGTTATGCCATGTTTCTGGGCACCGCTACCAACCTGGTGCAATCTCTGGACTCTTCCCGCCGACAGTACCAGGATAAGGTAAGGTTGCCAAGACACATTACAAACTCTCATTCTATACAGACACGATTAAACACTTACTATTTATAAGTAATAATGTTAGGTTTAATGCTAGTAACAATGCACAGCTACAAAATAGAGTAATAATGCTAGGTTTGACCAAAACACACAACCCACATTTCTGTATTAACCTGTCAGGAAGTAGGTGAAGATTTTGTGCGTGTTTGGGCAGTGTGCATGCATAATGAATGACTCAGCAGATACCCTTGCCTCCTCAGCATGACATGATGAGAAATCTACTTATAGGGTTATTAAAAGGATTAATCTATTTGCTTCAGCACACATGCATTGAAATTACCTGTGTGAAATTAGCTCAATACGATGACACATAATGTTATCTTTCCACTTTTTGGCACGTGTATCTGAGATGGCATTTTGGTTTTTTTTTTATTCTTCAGTATAAGCAAGTGGAACAGTACATGTCATTCCACAAGCTTCCTGCTGACTTGCGACAGAAGATCCACGATTATTATGAAAACCGCTTCCAGGGCAAGATGTTTGATGAGGACAACATCTTAGAAGAGCTCAGTGATCCACTCAAAGAGGTCCCTCACATGCATTTCATTTGGCTTAACCATCAGTGCATTTCAACCTGCACTATTATGCTCTTCTCCTTGATAATCTCTCCCTGTCTGACTCCTTCAAATGGTTTCCCTTTTCTAATTAATGTTATCTAGCCTCTGTATTTCTCATCACATACTGCACTGTCATGTTCTCTGTGGCTGTGCTCAATTTGTTTATAGGTGCATCTAAAAAAAATTGAATATAGTGGAAAAGTCAGTTGCCCTGCCCAGACTGAGAGATTAAATGCTAAGGAAACCATTGCCAGTATTATAAATTCTTTATTGTAATATTTTGAGATACTGGATTTTTGATTTCCATGAGCTGTAAACGGTAATCATCAAGATTAGAATAATCAAGATTAAAACATAAAAAAGGACTGAAATATTCAATTTCATGTGTAATGATCTGGATGATAAAAATTTAACTTTTTCATGATATTAAATTTTTGACATACACCGATGCCTAGTTAGGTGATAAATAAGTATTGTTTGTGTCTTTCCTGGGTTATCCATGACATTTATTTCATCCGTGTCGATTTTGTCCATATTTATTTGTGTCCAAACAGGAGATAAAGGGCTACAATTGCCGTGAGCTGGTGGCCAACATGCCATTCTTCGCTAACATTGACCCCCATTTCGTGACCGTTGTGCTGAGCAAATTGTGCTTTGAGGTGTTTCTCCCAGGCGACGTCATCATACGGGAAGGCACGCTTGGCCGTAAAATGTACTTCATACAACACGGCTGTGTTACGGTCATCACCAGTGACAAGAAGGAAAAGCAGCTCGTTGACGGCTCATACTTTGGGGGTATGCTCCTTTTTTGGTTTGGATCTAAGGTTTTGGGAACTTGCACTGAGCTTGATTTTTTTACTTAAGCTTAGGTTTCAACTCATTTGTCTCCATAGACCCTTGTGTTTTCCATAGACCCTTGTGTCACTAACAGAATGCAATAGTGTAAAATGTTGCAGAATATCTCATCCCAGATTGTCAAAGCATCATCCATAGAATTCTTTATGGGAATGCCTTGATTCATTCACTTGAACATTTCTTTCTGCATGTTTGATACAACATCTCTCCTATAAATCCTATATAATGCTCATCCTAAAAAATCCCTCCCTCTCTCTGTCCTCCTCTCAGAGATCTGTTTATTAACTCGTGGGCGGCGCACGGCCAGTGTGAAGGCAGAAACATACTGCCGCCTCTACTCCCTGAGTGTGGAGAGCTTCAACGAGGTCCTGGAAGAGCATCCTCTCATACGCAGAGCTTTCGAGAGCATCGCAATGGAGCGCATAGATCGACCAGACATTTCTATCACGGCACCAGAGAAACAGAAAGAGAGTTAAAGACACTGAGAGAGAGAGAGAGTAGAGTGAGGAGGGATGCAGTGATGAAGACCCACATGGATATCTGGGAAGTCTGAGATAGAACTATGCGGTTGAGGAAATTCCTTCATTGAAACTTCTACTACACCTTGGCTGTACCTCAACATTAGGTTTGAACTGTACAGTATTCAGATGATAATCATAAGCCCTGCACCAAAACCTGATGTCCAGTTTTCACTAAATGTGGGGCACGCATATCAGTTCACAACATTCTCCTGAATGAATGTTGGGAACTGATATGCATGTGTTACGAACCAAAGTAACATAAAGAGGGAAGGCGCACACGAATTGCAGGGTACAGAAATATATTTATTACCAAAAATTAAAGATTACAGTAACGACAAACAATCTAGGGTATTCAAACGAAAATCAAAAAGCAAGCAGGTTCTCAGGACAGGCAACCAGACAGCAGCGATATGGCAAAGGCCTCCAACAACGGGACGGACGGAAGTGATGGGGACGACTCCGAATCCTAAACGCCTCTCTCCAAGCAGGGTTAGGTTGGCCTTAAATAGCATTGCACCCCTAGGTGCAGGTGTAGCCATACACTTGGGCGCGAGCTTGAAGGCCTGAAAAACAAGGAGAGTGATGACAACAAGGGGATGCCAAAACACACATCAAAACGGAGGGACCATAAACATCCCAAAAATAACCCACTGTAACAGCATGCATGTTTTGAATGAATCATTAGATTGGACTAATTTCTAGAAAACATATCATGAAACGCTGCCATTTCCAATGGACTGTACATGGATGTATACTCTCCTTTCCTTCAATATGGGACAGTCTCTAGTATATTAGCATGGTCATAGTGACCTCTAGTGACAAATATATGTAAAACAACTGATTTTCTTTCACAGGTTTGACTTCCAAAAAACTGATATTTGTTGTTAATAGAAAAAAAAAACAGCTATGAAAATGCACATTATCATAAGGCAGCTATATCATTTTTCAGGACTTAGTTCGATGTTGAAAATATTCCTAGATGAAGTTACTTGATCTCAAGGCACAACGGTAAATTTACAACACTTTATGAAAATGGACAGTAGAATAGTGTGCATATGACTGTACCAAACAGGCAGATATTAAGCCTTCTCACTATGCTGGAGCTAGCACCTTTATTCAATGTGTCATAGGCCTGTAGAGTCAATCAACATGTTATAATGCTACTCAACAATGTCTGCTTGTGTCATATTATGGGAGTAGGCCTAACTATTAACACAACAAACACAGACCATATACAACTGTGTGTACATTTTCAGGTGATTAAAGGGCACATCAATGTGTTTTGTGCTTATATGTGTGTGTGCTGAGGTTGTATGTCTCAAAGGTACAGACTAGGCAGAGGATCCTGCAATAAGGAGGACCATTATACATTTCTATCAAACACCAGCACAAGGCTGTAGTAGACATACAAGGGATGTAAGAGGTCATCAGATAACCTGGACATATCCCCTGAAGATGACAGTAATGCTGTCAACATGGTCTAAGCTAGCCTATTTGACAGAGCTTTCATGTAAGATTTGAAGGAATGTAGCCTATTCACTAACCTTCTTTTGGACAACCTTTGATAGACAAGAAGACAGTTATCCAATCCTCTTATTCAATGAATATGCATTAATCATGAGGGGTGGACCCCAACAGAGCTTCTGTATGGCCATCATTACAACCATAGACGATTACAACTAGTTCACAACACAAGTCATCAGAACAGTCAAACCACTTCCCGGTCAGGAACGGATCACTTCCGTTAAACATTTTGTAACTACAAATTTCCAGCGGCCGAAGGATTTGGAATCCCCACGGTAGGAATTTACACGAATATATTGTATATCTTCTTATGTTTCTGTCCGATAACAAACACTACATGCTGCATAATGAATCCGTTATTGTTTAATGTAGTATATGCGGCTAGCTAGTTAAATAGCCAACGTTAGCGCTCCCTGTCACCCAAAGTCGCCATGTATGAAAGTGAATATGGAGGTCACCACAGGACAACACTTTTTAAATTAACGTTGGGTCACTCAGGAGTTTGTTGGTGACAATTTTAACATTTCGTCATGCTGATATCAGTTGTTAATTTTTCTTAATGATCGGACATTGTGTTATTCACGTTGGCATTTTGTAAGGGGGCATCTTATGTCACCATGCTAGCTAGTTGTGCTAGTTTGTTGGGTAAATTAATTACCTACCAATTTCATCGTGCTCGATGATGATTAATGTAACGTTAAAATAAAGACCTCTAGGAGATAACACCGTACATAATGTTTGTTAATGTTATGTTTGACGACCCTCCTTGAAATTACTTCCAAATATCACTTGCTACCCAAAAACATTGTATTGTTTATTTGAATCCTCAAATTATCATTTTACATTTTCATGTAACAAGTAGGCCAACTTTACCAAAAACATTAAGTTACTTGGCCTGTTTACTCTAACGTTAGTGCATAGTTTAACGATTAGGAATTTATGCAACATACATAATCTGAAGTTGGATAATTTAGGCAAATTCAGTAGGCTGTAACAATGTCTGTAACTTAAAGATGGTAACATAAGTGAAAATGAATAGAGTGTTGGTAGGAATTTTGCCTGGATGAGGGGTAAAAAAGTCTGAAAAGTAACCAGGTTTTATGTTATCAAACAGTGACGAATCACGTGGCCATGGTCTTCACAGGGTTTTGCATGTGGAATAAGTGGAATATTTTAACCAAGTGCCTTTGACTTATTTTTAAGCGAATACTTCAAAGACACTTTCTATTTACATATGCTTGCTAATTTCTAAGCGTTTTTTTTACTTCAGGTAAGGATGCTGACCTTGTCGCGCATCCTTGTCAGCGGTGCTGCACGCGTTCCAGCTGCTGCAGCAGTTGCTGCCAGTCAGAGTGGAGCAACAACTATCACGCGCTTTAACAGCACCGCTGCTCAGCAGCAGGTAAGTAGTGCACGTGAAGTCGGTGCCTTATGTAAAAGAGGCAAAAGTTTTCTTCAGCACCAAAACCTAGTTCTAACAACATGACTGCGTTGCACTATGCTTTTAAAACCCAAAGCAATAAAACACATTAAAGTTAACATATTTTCCTGTGTATAAATTATAAAAATGAAACATTTAATAGACATCTGAAGAGACATTCAGGGAAAAAATGAAAACACACAAACAATAAACTCTCACAAACCTAAAATTAAATCAATAATGTTTTTTTACTGGCAGTTGAGCTAATTTAGCTTAAACAAGATTTCTAAGATCCAACTTTTATATGGTTATAACCGATTTCTATATATTTAGGAAAAGCCCAAGAAGACAAAGTTTGGCCCTTTGGCTGACGAAGACAGAATCTTCACCAATTTGTATGGCAGGCATGACTGGAGGTAGGACTCTAAAGCACATTGTGGTATATAGCATATATATCGCATGACAACAACCATGTCCACAACAAATGCAACTAGAACAGGATGGCATATGGATATGGAATGCCCCTTATTGTAATCTGCACACAGGCTTTTGATATGCCAGTGTTATGAAACAACTTAAATAAGTTTTCCTGAGGGGGAGACCTCAGGGGGGGGGGGGAACTAAAGATTATCCTGTGATACTCCTCTATGCCATGGCCATCTTTGTGCAACATTTGATGGTGATGTCGTTTCCAGGCTGAAGGGAGCACTAAGCCGTGGAGACTGGTACAAGACCAAAGAGATCCTGCTGAAGGGCGTGGACTGGATCCTCAACGAGGTCAAGACCTCAGGCCTGCGGGGCCGAGGAGGTGCTGGCTTCCCCACCGGCATGAAATGGGGCTTCATGAACAAACCCAGCGATGGCAGGTCTGCATGCAACTCTCAAGATCTCAGCTCATGACAGAAACACACACACCTTGTTTGCGCACATTCACTCGCTAAGAAACAATACATGCTCATCTTGTTAAGTCACTGTCATCTTACTAAAGCAATCACTGACACTGTTTTATACAACTCTCTCGTTATCCACAAATTCACAAACGTACCTAGACAGATCCAACACATACTTATTTTTCAACTTCCTCTTTGGCTTCCCTTCCATCCTTCAGGCCCAAGTACCTGGTGGTGAATGCGGACGAGGGTGAGCCTGGCACCTGCAAAGACAGGGAGATCATGCGCCACGACCCCCACAAGCTGGTGGAGGGCTGCCTGGTGGCTGGCAGGGCCATGGGCGCCCGCGCTGCCTACATCTACATCCGTGGAGAGTTCTACAATGAGTCCTCCAACCTGCAGGTAAGCAAGATGACACATTTCCTCCAGTGCCAAGACCACCGTCATACAATTTGTTGACAGTACTGACAGTATGTAAGAATCTTGATTCAGGGTATTTTACTTTGTTGTGCCCCTTTCACTGCTTTTGTTTAAAGTCAGGGCTAGAGTGGCTGAGACACAAACAGGACCGCTGGAAAATGTTAATTCCTGCTCTTCATTGACTCTCTCTCTTTTCTCTTGGTGTTCTGCCTTTTCTCCCATCCCCCCACCCTCCATGTTAATCTTCACAGGTGGCCATCAACGAGGCCTATGCTGCTGGTCTAATCGGCAAAAACGCCTGTGACTCCGGCTACGACTTTGATGTGTTTGTGATGCGCGGGGCTGGTGCCTACATCTGTGGGGAAGAGACCGCTCTCATCGAGTCCATTGAAGGCAAACAGGGCAAGCCGCGACTAAAGCCTCCCTTCCCTGCTGACGTTGGTAAGGACTCGTAGGATGTTCGTACGAGGCATGGTAGGTTTTAACCAGCCTCATTGCATTTTGTGTGTTTAGTTCTTCTGACCAGGGGTATTGAACAACAGGCAGTACATTTACGAGTTCATTAACCAGTTGAGGAGTACGGTTAGAATTAGAATGTTTAGAATGTTCCGCAAACCGAAAGTTCTCCACTATGATGGGACAATTACCCTCAGAGATTTTCCCCAGAACCTTTATATGGCTCTGATTTTCCCCATAGACTGTATAAAGAACACTGAAACTATAGATCGTTTGCACAGAATTCTAGAAGGAACCAGAAAAATAATTCACATTCACAGGTTGAAGCAGTGTGCAGACAGAAAGTTATTATGAGAGAGCATTGCTCTCACTTACATGAGCTACATAAGCTCTATACTAGATGATCCCTGGGGACTGAAGAATAGAGCATTCAGTAGGATTCTGTTTGGAAGAGTTCACATATATCTGCACTTTTCCATGTATTTTCACATGTGCACATCTCAAAGATATTTAATAAGAACAAATCCCCTTCTCAGTGGTTTCAGCCATTTATGTTTTCTGCTACATACACAAGTGAGGCCTGGGGTAGGGTAAGTGTAAAAAAAAAAAAGAAAATCAGGATCATGATATTTAATGTGAACTGTTTCTCTTCTGGCGCAGGTGTGTTTGGTTGCCCAACGACTGTCGCCAACGTAGAAACCGTGTCGGTGGCGCCCACTATTTGCCGTCGTGGTGGCTCGTGGTTTGTAGGCCTGGGTCGTGAGAGGAATTCGGGGACGAAGCTTTTCAACATCTCCGGACACGTGAACACTCCGTGCACAGTGGAGGAGGAGATGTCTATCCCACTAAAGGAGCTTATTGAGAGGCATGCAGGTACTTGGATCTGCCACTACTTAGATTTAATTAGTACATTTAAAGTTGACTGATATTTAGCAAATTTATCCAAATCAAAGCAGACTCACAACGGCGGGAATTGAACCCAGGTCGACTGATTGTCAGTCAATGTCATTTGTCCATGTATTTGTGCATGATTTGACATGTTTTAGCTGTAGTGTTGTTCTGTGTGCACCAGACTTAAGTACTCCGCTGACATTGCAACATGCTTGGTGCAAAAGTGTGTGTATCAGTTGTATGTATGTGTTTCAGCTGTAAATAAAGGATCATGTATTAACATTGACAGATGCTAATGATTTCATTGATAATAACTTCTATGATAATAATCACTGGTGTTAGATGGTACCACATTTTTGTAAAGGGTAGATGAATAAGTTGATATTAGTGTGTAAATACATTTGTAATGGTTGGTTAGCTCACTGTCATTCCTCCCGTCCTCTAGGTGGCGTACGTGGAGGATGGGATAACCTGCTGTGTGTGATCCCTGGTGGCTCGTCCACTCCCCTCATTCCCCGTCATGTCTGTGATGATGTGCTCATGGACTTCGACGGCCTCATCCAGGCTCAGACCGGCCTGGGCACAGCTGCCCTCATTGTCATGGACAAATCTGTGAGTGTCTGTCTCATTGACTGGACACACACACACACACACACACACACACAGACATATACACAGACATGCATACACACACGAACACACGTTGTACTTAGTGATTCTGTTCACCTGATATGTGGTAACCGAACCAAAGTCATTAACTTAAGCACTGACCTCATTAACACTTCAGGTTTATTAACATAGACCAATGTCTGTGAAAGCATGGATGTTGTTGCTTCCTGAACTTAACATTATTAAGAAATAAATCCAATGTTAGTCAGCCATGTTGGCTGTATAGTAAACAGAAAATCGGCTTGAAAACAGAACATTTTACTCACTGCACTCCATAGTTTTTAGTCATTGTTTTAGATACATAAGTCTCAACAGCATCAGAACATATGAAATAGTCTTGAACATTAATGATGCCATTTTTTTTTAAAGGATAATTCCGGTATTTAGCACTTTGAGTCCCTTTTCTGGTTTGTTTTGGATGAACTAGAGTGGTGGACACCGAAATTTGGTCCTGTCTCGACTTTTCTGACTCGTTTTGAATCGCCTTTACTGCTTCAGAGTGGCTGCCTACAGGCATGCACAAACATGTCCTTAAAACAACCCTTAACGTTCGTTTTCAAAACTGTGCAACTCACCGAGTGGTTAGTGGTGTTCGTTGATTATTAAAATAAGTATATCGGTGCAATGTATGATTTCCAGCCGTGTTATTTGCTATTGTGGAACTATTTTTTTCAGACGCTCAATATTTGAGCTTGAAGCATAGATGGTGGCGCAGTAATATCAACGTGCAATGAGTCTTCCAACAGAAATCAATGGGATTTTACGAAATGCAAAAACCGAGAAAAAAAAAACGTAAGGAAATTGCCAATACTGCATAGTTTACCTTTAAGTATATTGGGGCTTTTGCCTTAATTTTTGATAGGACAGCAAGAGACTGGGGTGGGATCGGGAAATGAACCCGGGTACTCGTGGTCACTTGGACCCGTATTTGGTACGGGTGCTGCAGACAGTTGCGTCACAGCGCCCCCCCCCCCCCCCCCCCCCCCCCACACACCATTTTTATAACTAAGTGTCCTGACTTGTTGTTCTGTGTGACCACAGACAGACGTCATCAGAGCCATCGCTCGCCTGATTGAGTTCTACAAGCACGAGAGCTGTGGCCAGTGCACACCGTGCAGAGAAGGTAAGAGAAAGATAAAGTATCTTTTCATTTCAAAGCACCTTTCAAGACACCCAGAATGAGGTGATGTACACTAGTAAAAGCATATGTATGTGAGTGTGTGTTCATGTGCGTGTGTGTGTGTGTGTATGTGTGTGTTTCTTTTCAAGTTATAATATATCAATATTATTAATAATAATATATTATAATAGTGGTCTCTGTTGTGTTTGTCTATTTGGAATATATCTCCTTTTTCTTTGCCTGACTTTGCTGTTGGTCTCCCATGGCGCAGGTGTGGACTGGATGAATAACATGATGTGGAGGTTTGTGAAGGGCGATGCCCGTGAGGCAGAAATCGACATGATCTGGGAGATCAGCAAGCAGATCGAGGGTCACACCATCTGCGCCTTGGGTGACGGTGCCGCCTGGCCTGTGCAGGTATTATGGGATGTTTGAGATACTGTATGCATCACACAGGTAGATGATTATGTGTTAACGAGAGTTAAATGGCCAAAACACGGCATTAAGTAGAAATGGTATAATCAATTTAATAGTGGGTTAGTTATGGTCAAGTTGTCATGACACACACACACACATACATACATCTCAGAAAAAAAATATCTTCATTATAACTTACAAACCAATATGTTTCCTTTTTCTCACCAGGGTTTGATCCGTCATTTCCGCCCAGTCATGGAGAGCCGCATCGCAGAATTCAAACAGAAGCAGCAGGCCAGGGCTTAAATCACATCAAGAATGGACACAAGTGGACGCACATCTCACAATTAGTTATTGTTATTTAACATGAATTTCATGTCCCACCTCGGTGACCCACCGTGTTGCCTCCTTTCTTCGCCTTGTCTGTAGGCAATCGCCCCAGAGTTCAAAGAACCTTAAAAGTAGATATTTAGAATGCTCGGATCGTGGGTGATTACCTCCACCATGCCAACCTATCCATGCCAACCCGTTATGACATCACTCAAAGCCTTTGACTCTTCCATGAATGAATACATGTATGAGTCGAGCTCATCCTGTGTCTGTATTTAAACATTTCTGTGTATTTTTAAAGATATGGAATTATTCTACAATTCATAAAGTCATACAAGTCGAAACTAAAGTCTTGTTTTCTGTGTTAGTGATTCAGGTTTGGTTGGGGTTGGGACTAGATCCCACTGGTGCAGGAGCCACTGAGGCATGTGTTTCTTTATATAAAGTGAATATGCACAATTACATACAGTTTATGACTCATAGGATCATAATAGAATACACTTTATCGTCATGTCAGGCATGACTTAGGTCTCGCCAATAAAATGGACAAAATATACAAAATGCCATTAAACAGTGTTTATTCAGACACAACATATCCACAGAATAATTACTTCTAAATACAAATACGCTAAAATGCTAATGGCTGACAACGTGCAAAGCCAGGCAATGAGTAAAGAGTGCATGAACTAAAGCTATTGGGTGGCATGGTATGCTATTGAGGTAGCAGCACTGAGACCAAGCTTATGGAAGGGATGGGGCTTCTATACTCTGAGATGACTCGCCACTGTTTGTGCTTAAGGTCACCTTGTTAAATTAGGTGGTACATTTTGCCTAGTTTATTAATTAAAATAATCAAGTTTTGCTCTTAACCCATCATTTAAATGAAGGCTTACAATGAAATAAAGCTTTGGTCTTGTGCTAAACTGCAATGTTTAAAACTTACATGCACACTGAAAGGTGCCGGGATGTAATGGCAATCTAATCAACAACAAATGAAATGGGAATATAACCTTTGAGTGCTGGGTGAGGTCTTTGGGTCCACATACATTGGACACAAGAGTTAATAATTTTTTAAACGGGCGTGCCAACTCTGACGTCACCTAGCAGGAGTACACGTTCAGGGTCGGCTTCATTTCATTGGACACTTTGAAAGGTAAGCAACGACTGGTATTTTGTTTACTAAATCTAGTTAACCGATTCAAATGTATAAAAAATATTAATAAAAGGGGAATGTTAAGAACATAACCTGTGAATTGCTGTATCTTGTTTGAGCAGAAGATCATGACTAATACCAAACTAGCGTTTTGAAACATTCAGCGCTCTCCATATATTTTGAATCAATCACTTGTTTTGTTCGTCCTGTTTCTAGATAACGTTAGCTAATGTTGGCGATCTGAAGTTTAAATTGAGACTTAATAAAGGTAGCTGTTTCTGATAAAACGTTATCTGTGCCGTTTTGAAGGTCGGATAAGTGACTATTCCAATAGCTTTATACACACCGTAATTTTTGGACAGGATAAAATTCAGCATATCACCACCAAGGTAGATAACATTAACGGAATCGCTAGGCACAAAGAACTTATTAGCCTCTGGCACTTGGTAGCATTACCTAGCCTGTATTTATTCAAGCGAGCAGCAGCAACCAGATAGAATTTACAGGCTTCGCGTGTAGAAACTTCCCCCATGTATCATATCTGATGGCTAACCAGTGTAAATGTGAAAGATTTTATTTTGAAACGCAATAATGCCTCCTAGTGCTCGACAGCAGACTGAGCGAAATGCATACAATATAGCTAGCTAAGTTAACTAGCTTCTAGCTAACATTAGCATTGTGCAGGCTAGAAACCATAACAGTTAGCTGGAAACTAACGTCAACTTTAGCGTCGTCGTCGGCTGTGTTTGGTTTGAAGGACCCCCTCAGATTGTCAGATAGATAATGCATTTGAATGATGCGTCATATTTTTTAGAGCGCTAACGTTACTACGTAAACTGAAGATGCTTGGTTAAAGCAAATTGACCTAACGTTACAGCATGTTGATAATCTGTCTACTTTAACAACTCATTGGGTGCATTCTGCCACCACTTTAAACACATACTTGGACTGGTGTTCTTTGATACTTGACACTTGTGCTGTTGTGTACTTATAACACTGATCTTATGAGACTCCCGCCTTTTTCATTTTACTTTAGCCCCCGTTGGCCAGTGCTTGAATGGCCTCAGATGGGAAAATGGAGCTGGATATGCTCAAACTGGACCAGGCTGTGGTGGGAGAAAGTGTTGTTGCCCCTGTGAAAGAGTCAAAGCCAGTCATAAACCAACAACCATGTAAGCAGTTACTCTCCATGAACAACTTCTGTGCAGCCACACACACTCATACTTTCAAGGCTAATTGGAGCATTGATTGCAACCCTTCTTTGTATGTGGTCACAACCAGTGAGCTGTTCAAACTGGCTGTCTTATTGTTTTTCTTTCCATGTTTCAATTCAATTTCAATTTAATTGTACTTATAGGGCGCCAAAACATTACACATGTCTCATGGTGCTTTACAGAGTGTTAGACAATCAGAGAAAAGAAAAGAAGGCCCATGAGTAACGGGGCTGGGCGAGGAAAAACTCCCTAGAATTGGAGATACATATAGGAAGAAACCTCGAGTAGATCCACGACTCAAGGGCCTGACCCATCTGCCTAGGGTCAGATACAGGACAGTAAGGTCTGTATACATGACAAATAGTCAGGTGTAGAGAATAGGACATGGTGTTTAAAGCCACCTGAGGTGAACGTTACAAGAGGTGGGATGGTTACATATCTGGTATGATAATGCATTAATCCTAATTTAGTGTCAGAAAGTTCAAAAAGTCCAGCATAGGAAATGGAATTGTCCAGGGGATTAGGATTTGTCATAGGGCAAGTGGTGTTTCATGCATGTAGGCCTCTCATTTTTTTGTCTCCCTTTTGCATCTTGCATTTTGTAGATCAACATGACAGCCTCCAGTGTTTTCAGTGCTTCATCACTTTCTGCAACTCGAAGGCCAAGGAGAGACACATGAGGAAGAGTCACAGAGAGGAGTACAAACAGCAGCTCCAGCAGGTATCCGGCTCCCTCTGGACAAGCGAAGAAAACATAACTGAAAACAATTAGCCTGTTTAACTAAATCAATATTTAAATGCTCTATAGATTTTGTCATGGTTCGTGATCATTTATGTCGAAATGTATCGAAATACTGTATGTCCTCCATAGATAGACTGACGATCTGATTTTACTACTGATTTTGGCAAGGGTTGTGATCATTTATGTTGATGACATTTATGTTGATGCTGTATGTCTTCCTTCAGACGGACACTCTCTTCACCTGCTACGTGTGTGATCGCACCTTCCCTTCCTCAGAGGAGCTGACGCAGCACCAAGCCACCCACAGCACAGAGGACAAGCCCTTTCGCTGTCCACACTGTCAGGGTAGCTTTGCCACCTTTTCGGAGGTGAGGTTGACCTGCCGATGACCTATCTGTCTATCTGACCTATCTATCACTCTGATGAGTAATATGACATACTCTTTCCCCATCACAAGTATTGTGCAATGTTCACAGTGTTAGTGGTAGGTTACAGAGCTCAAAGGAGTTTCTGAGAATTCCTTTATACTTTTTTTTAATAGCTATCCAATTGGGAAACCAGCTTGGAATTCTATCGAAAAACAGATATTTCTCATAGCGTCTTTAAACATATTCTTTAAAGTTTCCTCATTCTTTATTCCTGTTTTTTCCTGCCTCTGGCACGTCTTGTTTCCCTTCCAGCTTACAGATCACCGCCGCAACCTGTGCTCTGAGCGTCATTGCGTTTGCAAGGACTGTGGTATGCTGTTCCGCGGCCCAGCTAAACTACGCACGCATCGCCTGACTCAACACCCGGCCCCGGACGCACCTCCACCTGACGACGGCTTCACCCACCGCTGCCCCAAGTGCCAGCAAGGCTTCGAGACAGAGGCCGAGCTTTTGCAGCACCAGGAGCTACACGCAGGCGACGAGTACTGCAACGGCAAGGCCCCACCGCGCAAGCGTGGCAGACCCGCAAAGCTGCAGACGACGACTCCTGAGGCAGAAAACGGAGAGAAGATGGAGGTGGAGGAGGCAACAGCATCAGTACCGACAACGGAAGCTGGAGAGAATTCAGAAGAGGCAAAGACTGCCAAACGTCGTGGGCGTCCTCCGAAGCAGCAGCAGCCAAAGCAGGAGTCAAAGATCCCCTGCCCCGTGGGAGAGTGCAAGACGGTGTGCACCAGTCTGGCGCAACTCCGCGTCCACAAGAAGGAAGCCCACCCGCCACCGCCCCCGCCACGGAAGGCCCACGCCTGCACCGAGTGCGAGGAGAGCTATGGCCGGGCAGAGCAACTGCAAGCGCACATGAAACGCGCCCATGGGTCCAACCGGCACACCTGCCCCACCTGCGGCAAAAGTTTCGGTCGCGAGAGCAACCTGAAGGCTCATCAGAAGAGCCACAGTGAGGGCGAAGGGGCAGACGAAGACAAAGGGTAGATGGCAAGTCAGAAATGGACAATGGTCGGGGTTTATGGGTATTACTATAGAGGGAAATGGGAGTGGATGTAGGGATTGAATAGAAGAGGACTGGACTCAGACTGGAGGAAATAAGAGAGTTGTCGTTAACCCCGACTTGGAGCAGAAGTCTGAATAGGTTCTCGAAGTCTGAATAGGTTCTAGAAGTCATTTTAAACTTGTTTTAATGATGTCTAATAATTGAGTTATTGTAAATATAAGCATCATATACAACATTTGTACATACAAATATCAATTGTTGTTGAAATGAAATCACAGCCTTCATTATTTTGCTACTTTATTTTGTATATACTAAGTCCATTTTGCTGATTTAGTGTGGTTTGGTATGTGTCAAATATAGTTATTAGAAGTTTGGTTTGCCTTTAAATGGGAGTTGAACAGGAGGTTTTTTGTGGTGCTTCAGATTATGCATGGGGTGTGTTCAGAGCTCATCTGAGTTTCCCTTCATAATAGTATGTCTATGTAGAGGAATGAACATTTTCAAACTGAGGTCACTTATAGTTTTTGTTTTTTACATTCTAAATGGAAAACAGGTGGTTTGGCTTTCGGATAACACATCATGACACATCGTGTGGATAAATGTCAATTTCTGTCCAGAAACTCATGTACTGAAATTAAAATTCGTATCTCAACTTCACTTATTTTGACTCCTCTGTTGTGTTTTTCAGGAAAATAAATCAACACTGATTTACTGGAAATAACTTCACAAATAATATGTATGTAGTGTAGAAGTAAAGATAAGACATTTCACAGTGTAGTTCTTGTGAGATCCCTACATCTCTTTCTTCCATCATATTTTGCTTATTTGAGTGAAAAATATTCAAATATATTTACTAGGCTACTGACGACATTGCAGCTGCAGCTACTACAGGCAACCCTCACCAGGCTGTGCTAAAATCAAATAATTTAATTATTATGAATAATGATAATAATTGGTAATACATAAGGGCAATTCCACGGAAAATTTACTTTTTTGTCACATCCATAATGCCAGTGAAATGCCTTGGCATTTGTATAATGTGAAGGATAACATTCATTGTTTGTGCATTTTTTCTCATGTACATTCTTCAGCCAAAAATAGCAAATGCTCAAATTTCATGTAATCATTCATACCATACCATTACATTTTATTGGCGTTATGGATGTTACAAAAAAACCATGGAATTGCCCATAAAAGGTCCTAGGGTGATTTATCTGTTCTTGGTTGTAGTGATAGCTTTGGGATCTTCAAAACGCCTCTTATCTGACTAATTTTTCTTTCTTATGAAGTTGCAGTTTGTATATGTTTATAGTTATTGTTGTTATTCTGTTAAATTCTATTTAGTGTATTACTGTTGGTATTTTTTAGGTCAATGGTAATGTTTATTGTCATTGCAAGTCCTTTGGACAAAAGCACCTGCTAAATACCATAAACATAATCATAATAATAATAATCAGTTCATCTGTTGTATTTTGTACATTTTTCATATTTGACAATGACTGTAAATGTCTCTCCTGTCTTAACTTATGTGTGTCTTAAATGTGACTAATTTTAATGGTAAAACAATTAATCACATCTGCAAATTTAGATTTTTTTTTTTTACATTTTCTATTGATAGGATTTCTAATACCATCCTAATCGTAAAAGTGTTGGATATACCTATGGTAAAGTCTATGCCCATATTCAGGCATTTTTTTTTTTAATGGGAGATGGAAACTCGCTCTCCCATGATGCTTTGCACACGGATCTATCTCGCGCCTTTCCATCTTGTTTCACCCACCCCAAACCACTTCTACAGCGCAGTTGTTGTGGTAGTTAATAATGGCGGCAGTGGGAGGTGGATTGTCAGCCTCTGCTGTTCTAGCTGGCGTTAACACTTCAACCACAGTTCGCTGTCGCTTTCCAGCTCGACCATGCACATCCCGCAGCCAAGCACGATCAGAAAGGCGTTTGCGAGTTGGTCGACTGTGGACTGGAGATGGAAAGACTGCCTCAAAGGGCCCGAGGCCCGTCAACATTGGACTTACGTTGCAAGAAGACCCGTCACTACTGCGCTTACTTCGGATTGCAGAAAAACACAAGCGCAAGAGAGAGGCGGGTTTCGACTCAAGCGGGAGTGAGGAGGTCGGTTGCTATAGCCTTGCTAATTATCCAGCTCTATAGAATTGTATGCTTCGTCTTTTTGGTTTGTGGAAGAAATGAGTACTAGACAACCACCGCTTCCCAACGCTACCGCGCTTCAGATGCTTAACGCTAGTACAATCGAGTTCCAAAACATCCATGCTGTTGTCCAAATGTTTTAGCCAGCTAGCTTAAACGCTAGTGAGTTTCAGTTTCTGGACGCGTTGTCGCATGTCCGCAACGGCCCATAACGTTGAAACTACGTTTGCATTAGCTGCCGGGGCTGATTGTGGGAAGTAGAAGTTCTTCGCCTTTTGTTAAAATACCATTTTGTGAGCGGTGTTGTCTATGTGCCTCAGCCATTGGCTGCAATACACTGGCGCGCTGCAATACATTTGCGCGCTGTTGAATTGACTAGTCGAGCATCACCTTGGCTACTATCGTTAGACAGCCAACAATGAGTTTGGTCGGTTAAACGTCTGATGTGTTGTTGTGTCAGTGGTGTAAATTAAGCGTGGTATTGCATTAACGTTACTGGTCAGTCAGTTTGTGCAGGTTGGATCTGCATTGCCACGTCCCTTGCCTTACCTTGAGAGATGTATTACTGCTGCTTGTTCCGCCTAAATTGCCAGGAAACTTTTCAGAATCAGCAGAAGTTGCAGTAATGGTTCCGTTACATTTGACAAAGATAACGTTTGAAGCTTACCTTTCAGAAACCTATTTTGCATGCATAGATGTATACCCCGCGTGCAAAGTTAAGCACCTGCCGCGTGCTAATTAAAAGTTACCGAGTTAGCTCGACAACATTAGTTAGCTTGTATGCTACATAGCACCAGAGAACTGACTCCACATCAGCTCTTTTGACAGGATGTGTAACATCAGTTCACAAGCCCAGGATATCTGGACACAATTATTTTTTTCCCTGAATAGAATCTAAATACCCAACTTGTCAGTAACGTTGCCTAGATTTGGCTTGCAATCGTAAGTTAGATGAGTAGTTAATGAACTGTTTTAAAAAGTTAACGTTAGCTAGCTAATGCTAGCCAGTCATGTTTAATTTCCATAGTACGCACAAAAAGGTCATTAAAATAGGTCATTAATTGGCCTACATTTTTCAGTAACATAAACGTGGCTAAACTTCGTTACACGGTCAGACGAAGAGCATTGGATAAGACAACGGATTGTTAGCATTTTTTAAATTAAGTTAACTATAGGTCTGACAAGGTGGTGTGAACTGGCTGTCAGGCTCGAGAGACGGGTGTGCCTGCCTTTCATTAACGTTAATGTGTTCAGTTTGATAACAAATGTGGCTAGGTTCATGCTTACCTTGACCTCAACTGGGAAGCAATATACTTCTGACTTAATTACTCACTTACTACTCTCACTGTCTTTAGGTATTAGTCACACCCCTCTCCTCATCACGAGGAGAGGGGATGGAGGACCTTAACGCAGCACCTTTCTCTGATGATCTCTTTATAGCCACGACGCACATAATGTAATAGAACACCCTATGTATATATCGAAAAAATAACCTTGACTCGTTGGGTTTTTTGAAACTCCCATTTTGTTTCTTGCATGTATTGCTCTTTAGAAAACAAGTCAAGAAACAGAGGGCATGTCAGCATAGGTTTAGGTTACAATTGGGTTTTGTCTATCCGGCCTCTGACCTGAAAATGTGCCATGTTGTACCCTGTGACATCACTATTTAGTCTGTGATCGGACTGATGCAACAACGGAGACTGAACTGTAATATATGCCCAGTAAAAGAGCTTACCTCTGGTGCCGGCTCCTAGATGCGTCCACTCTACTCCTGGTTCTGCAGAAAAAAGGTTTCTTCTGGTCAAGTTGTTCTGTGCAGTGAGACTGGTTTAACTTCTGCACTAGTGGCACTACAGCTCACCATCTATTGAATACAGCAAAGGTCAAGAGTGTTTCGTTCATTCAGAATGCATATGGTGAGTAGAAGAGATGGATGTGACTTGGCAGGTCAAATTGAGCTTTTGTAGGGGAATCCCAGATAGATTCCATATGACTTTATTTGTTGCTACTGCTGTTGTTGCTTATACCTTCTCTCTTAGAATTTGTAACATTATTAGCGTGTGTGAGCATGCGATTGAGATGGCCATAGCAATTTATAGATGAGGGTAATTGATATTCTGAATTGATGTTCTTAAATATGATTTACAGATGAAGGGGTTAGGAAGATGCAAGTTTGATGCTGTAGTGAAGTTGTATGTGCTCATTTGCCACCTGGAGTTAGGCTGATGCAACGTGATGCAGATGCTCAGACTGCTGTACGTACCAGTGCTTGTTGGCATCCTGTAAAGCCACTGAATTTTGTAAAGAGAGGCAGCAGCAGGGTGTATGTTGTGTACCAGATTTAGGATTATTGCACATCTCCATATGTGGGAGGAGAGCATGAGGTGGAATATTACAGAATATCTCTGCTTCTGTTATCTAGGTTGTTTATTGCTTTAGCCCCGACTGCAGGAATTTCAGCAATCTGCCAAAGGGAACTGTTCTTCTTCACGTTACCTCAAACTGGTGAGGAAGAATAGAATGATCATCAGTGTTTTTAAACAAACTAAATATGTTTGTGAGGCTGTAATGCCTCGAGTCACAGGCAGTGTGACGCGGAGGCTTCGGCCGTCTTTTGAAGACAGCAGATGGCAATCTCTTCCCCTCTGAGCTGCCCCTGAGCTTGGCAAGCTGAGTGTCGGCCTGGTAGTTACAGACACAGAGATGTGGTGAATATCAAGCATGCTCATAGGTGTGGTTGTATGTCATTTTTTTTAACATTGGGCTGAATGCATAAGCTGTAGTGTAGCGTAATTGGAAGGATGGCAGACATGCAGGTGTCGTGAGTCGGCTTTTCGTGTTTTTTTTGGCAGATTTTTGCAAAAGTTTCTGTGCTTGAATTTGCAAATAGATGACTGTGATAGGCCAGTGGCAGAATTGTGCCATCTAGTGGATTGCTGGAGGAAATGGTAAATAGAACATGATCCTCTCTGTAAAATCCCCAAACATGCAGTGAAGCCATCTCTTTGACCTGCTGGAGTGGCCTGAAGCTCTCGTTTTCGTCTGTTGCCTGTGTGTGTGAGTAGTGTACACTCACCCCTCCCATCTGGCATTGTCCACACACTGTATCTGAGCGTCTGCCTGTCAGTAGACTATAGTGTGTCATTCAGAGGCTGTGTCATCTGTGGCTGATACGTGTGAAACGTAAGCTTCAGATCCTACTAAACATATGCTCCTCGATATCTCATTGAGTTTAGAGGTTGAACCATGTTGGGCGTGGGTGGATGTTCTCTTTGTGTGGCAAGTTGCAATAGCTTCCCTTTTGTCATTGGAAACCTTGATCTAAAACAACAAAAAGCCACATACACAATCATTAATCAATAATAACAACCTTAAAATTTACATGGAGAGGAAAAACCGCCTTTTGAAAAATTTCCTGGAGATGATTAAACAGGAACAGTTGTGTACAATGTGTACAGGGTTCCCGCAGATCCTTAAAAAGTCTTAAAAAGTACAACTTTCGGTTTTTAAGGCCTAAAAAAGTCTTTTCGAAAAGCAGGTGTTAGATTTGTGTAGGCTAGCGAGTGCGAGAGAGCGAGTGAAATGTCTCCACCCGGTTTCGTGTATTTTTTAAACGGAACTTTAGGCTATAAGTGACTAAGGTGTAGTGGTTGCAGAGTGAAGATGTTTTTCACGGGTGTCATTAAAGGTGTGAAAACGGTAGTGAATATGTAAATATATGCCTGACGTTTTCGTGGTGTAGCCGAGGCCTGAGAGATACGCAGGTAGCCGTGAGAGGGAGAAAGAGTTAGGCCAGTTAGCGATAGGGTGGCCATACGTTCGGATTTAGGCCGGACATACGGATTTTAAAAGCCCTGTCCGGCGCAGCCTCAAGCCGGACGCTCATTTGTCCTCCTTTTTGGAGTTGCGTTGGGCTTAGAATCTTATTTGCTCGGATGCAGCATCGTTTCACAAACTATGGACACGAAGACTGCTGGTCAAATTATGCGCGGACCGGTGCGTCTGTCACTCGTCTCATAATTTGCTGCGCAATTTGTGAAGGAACCACGGTCCGACAGAAAAAGAAAACAAACGTTTTTGCAATCAGGAGGAAATACACGTGAAGTTGATCTGTTTGCATCTCTCCAGCGTGTGTTGCTGGCCTAGCCTAAGTAAATATCTGTCTATAGCCTACCTGTAATATCTGTCTGCAGCTTGCTTGCCAGCATTTCCCAGTACTTCGCAAAAGTTGTGAAATATAACTGCATGTCGGTGACTACATAAAATGTTGGCTACATAAAAAACTGCAGGAACTGCTTTTCAGCAGGAACATGTGAGGAGGACCTGTCTCTTAATTGATGGGGTGGTTTCACTTTTCCCATACATTTTTTTTTAAAACAAGTCAATAGTTTTACAATGTTTCAGTCAAGCTTTGGTTGGCTTAAATACAACTGGTGTGCAAGTAGTGGATCAACTTTGATTTGCTGTGCTGCATATGGTAGAGAGCAATAGATGATATTAACTCTTTACTTCTAAAAAAAGAAGCGTTTTGGATTTACACACTGGACACTCTAGCCCCTAGAGGAATGAATGAAGAGTTTGACTTGCGTCCCTTTCTATGAACTGACCTTGGCCTTTTTGGACTGTTGTGTTGATCTGTAGCATGGTGTAATATCTTTCTGATCCTGAATTCCAGTCTGTTAGCTTTGTCCTGATCGGGTCCTTCTTTGATGTTGTTCATGTTCGCACATATTGATGTGCGAATTGATATCGCACATATTGATGTGGCTGCCTGTAACATTTATGTAATTTTTGTATTATTCACTACTCCTCAATGTGATCTAGTGGTACTATCTGGTATATGAGTGCATTGAAATACTGTTGTGCTTTGTGTTATTTATTGCACGTTGGCACTTTATTGTATTGTATTGTACTTATTGCATTTTTGCACACTGCATTTTGCACACTAGCACTTGAAGCACTTTGCACTCGGCACTTTAATCACTTGCATCATGTGATGTCAGGTGTTCAATTAGTATAAGTATGGGCTGCTAGGTACCTGTCTTATGTCTGAGGAAGGGCAGTGTGTCCCGAAACGTCACGTGGTGAATAAAAAGAAAATAATAATGGAGCTCTAGTGTGCAGACTAATTTGTAATTTTTATTTTGAGAGCAATAGATGCACATCGTAAATTATATAAAGTAGGCCTATTAAAATATTTAAATAGCTTAGTCTACCTCTGAAAAAATATTGAAGGGAATCCAGTCCAGTACACATGTTTGGCAAGTAGCCTAGGCTACTACAGATACAGGTGAAGAACAGTCAGTCTCAGCCAGTAGCACAACCAGATATGTACAGCCAGCTTCAAAAGCAACGAGTCCATACCCTAAAGTTGGGTATTTATAGCTGTGAAGGTAATTCATACACAATTATTGTCTTTCACCAAAATATATTTGGTAACTTCTGTAGACATCTAAAATGGGGTGGGTGTTCAAATTAGTACAAAAAAACGATTGCATAAAGCAGTTTTAAGTTGTCGTATGTATCTTTTTTGCCGTGTTATAGTCTTAATTTTTTCCATTTAGATGTCTTAAGAAGGTCTTAAAAGTCTTTAAATTTGGACTTAGATACCCTGTGTGTAACATCGCTCTCACTAGTGACTGCAAAAAAATGGATTTTAAGGTTGCTCTTTGTATGAGTCAGAAATGGGCTAATTATTGATTGTATTTTAACGACTTAAGCATGGTAAACTTTTGTTACTCAATAATTTAATTTCCAGCCAATATACTGGCTGAAAAAGAAGCTGTGTACCCTACTTGAACTTAAACATGCAAGTTAGGTAAATAGGTGTTGGTTGGTATAGACAATGAGGGTCTTTGGATGAAATAACATATTTTGTTGTAATTTCCTTTGGAAATGTGAACAATATTGAAATCTTCTGTTTTGTCCCCAAAGGTGGCGTAGGAGGAATTGGCACGTGGCTTTAAAAAAATAAAAATCTCAATTGCCCTACATTTAGCCTACTTAGGAGCAGTTTAGCTTCTTCCAGGACACATAAGAAGTTTGCCTTAAATTTGGGATACTCCAATCCTTTCATTAATTCATTGCCCTCAATATGTTTGGCTAGTTAATTCCTGAACAGGTTTGATGGCGGCACTGATCTGGTTAGTACTCGTCTATGGTGGCCTATTGGAGACTTTCCTATAGGCTATGCTAGGACACTGTGCTGTAGGTCTATCAGGGGATGCTAGACTGTCTGGATATGCATTGTCCATGTCCAAGCTAAGGATAATCTGGTGATTGCTCCAGGGATTTGTGTCCCCCCCCTCTCATTCCATGGTACTGTGGAGGGTGGAAAGGGTCAGGCTATATATAGGCTGATAAGATACAGCACAGACAGCTCTGCTTCATGGATTTCTTGCTTACTAATTGGACCACTGCATTATTTTGACTGGTATGATGGTGTACCAGTAGTTTATACTTAACAGGATGGTTCGGTGTATACACAACCTAGGGTCCATTTATGGATGATAATGAGTTCAAACTTTTTTTTTGGGGGAGCAAAATGAACTTAATCGCAGGAGTTTTGAGCTAGACTGTCTAGGGCTGGGCGATATATCGGTATTGCGACTACGACCGATATATTTTTGAAAACGATATGTAGTTGAGACAATATCGTAATACTGGTATTATGTCAAATAATGGGCCATTTTATCAAAGCCACTTGCTCTTTTGTGTTCAGACCATTCAGATAGCCGCAGCAGCTCTGCTCAACTGCGCCCCTTGCGTGTGCACGTTCTCCCTCACAGCACTACAAACTTTCAAACATGACGACACTGAGTCAGATTTTGTTTACCTTGATCAGAGGTTGGTGCTGATGCCTATTCCGTCGGCACATCAACGGCTAGACCGAGAATTCTCGTTGTGATATCAAAATTCCACTGGAGCTCCAAGCGGTTTTGTACACGCAGATTTAAGTTACAACACTGTTTACAGCTCTTCGACACACGGTAAAATGTCTTTTTTGGTACAAAGCCTAGCTAATTTAAATACACTGATGAATGCTTGCGTTTAGCGATATACAGTAGCAGATCTAAAGTCCTCAGGGAGACAACCTACACGCTGATTTTATTAAGAGGATATGCACGCGACTCGCGAGCAGTTAGGGTATCATTTTTTATGATTCCTGAAACCCCATTCAATCGTGCATAAGGATTTCTCTTACGAACCGGAACATGCAAAAATGAACGCATACAAAACGACGGTAGCGTCTATCACACTCTTGATGAGTGACTCAGTTACGTTGTTTAAGTAGCCTAATTGTTTAAAACTATTTTTGTTGTTGATAGCAACATGTCTAGGCCATCATAGGGCCTAGATGACAAGCAAATGTAGACTATCAAACCCTTACAGGTAAAACAACTGCATTGTGTGACAAAACTGCAGGTTTTTTCAATATTGTTGTGCCCAAAATAGCCTATTGCATTGTGCAGTACAATGTAGGCCTGCGTTGTCAGTCAGAGTCAACTTTTGGTCTTTTATTATTTGCACAGCTTTATCAGAGCAACTGTAGCCTATGCCTATTGTAGGCCTATGTTATTGTTTACACTTTTTTGCACAGCTCTGTTAGAGCAGTCTGAAATGAATATAATTAAAACTGGCTGTGTTGTCATAATTGTTGTGTTGAGTGAAATATATGAAGCACTTCGCTCTTTCTGTTTGAAATATCAATATCGTATCGATATCGCCAATCAGCCCCAAAATATCGGGATATCAGTTTTGGTCCATATCGCCCAGCCCCAAGACTGTCATTTGAACTCGTTATCATCCATAAATAGACTCTCTTGTGCACACACCAAACCATACCTTTTAATAGCCTACATCATTATAGAGGAATCTGAAAATGGATCTATGTTGTAGTGATCAAGTCTTTGCTTGTTTAAGATGCCTTTTCTGCTACAGATGTTTGAGTTGTGAGTGATAATGTCTTGTAAAACAACATTAAGTTATCTCTAGGGTTGGCCAAACAGGTGCAATTTATTCTTACACACGCAAATACATGCCCTCATCTATACATACATATGTATGTATGTTAGGGCTGGGACAACGCGTCAACGTAATCGATGACGTCGACGCAAAAAATACGTCGACGCAAAATATGCGCGTCGATTCATTAAGCATAATGTGTTGCGCTAAATATTTTTAATTTAACACCTTCAGTATTTCCCATACGTTGACTAATCTGTGGCTGGGGGCCACGAAATCATTGAGCTGTGCTTTTCACGCACGCAGCCTTTCCTTGCCCCAGCCACTCCCTCTTGTAACGAGCCCGCTGCCCCTCCTCTGCACATTTAACAAAATATTTAAGATTGTTGTTGCCACATAGAAGCATTGCATAGAACACGGCGGGCTAAATTGCTATTAAATCCGCTTAGCATCATGACCATGCTGCGCAAATTTGTTCAAAACTGCTGCATTAAAGTTAACTCTGCTAAGGTCTTATCACAACATAGTTTGGTCTCCTCAATGTACTAAGTTAGGCTACTGCTTGATTGCATAACTTATCTCAAAGCTAACGTTAGAATACTGTTCGGATGTCAAGTTTAGCATGCTTACTTACATCTGCTTGTCAATTTCGTTACTCGTGTAGGGCTCATTTTATTGACTCTGAATGTTTGCAAAATCCCGATGTAAATGGAAAAGTGTTTTCCAAGACTCAAAAGTGTTTGTCCCAAGGAGAAGTACGAACCGTTATTTGAACTAAGTTATGAATTGCATCCACACATCAGCAGCGTTTTAACGGTGTTAATGTTAATTGCAAGGATTCCCTCACGAACGTCGTCTTAAAGTGACAGGCACTCAATTAGACCTATACACTACTGAACTGAGCTGAATGCTACCTCTGACTAAGAATGCATTACTTTGCACTTGTATAGTCTTTTATTTTGGAATCTTAAGAGCAATAAACATACATTCCAATGTTAAGGAATTCATGTTTTTTTCATTCAGATATGTAAATCAACATGTATAAGTTGCTATTAGTCAATTAATGGGGAGATAATCGAAAATCGAATCGGACTGAAAAAATTAATCGTTCGATTAATCGATGCATCGAAAAAATAATCGCTAGATTAATCGTTTAAAAAATAATCGTTTATCCCAGCCCTAATGAATGTATGTATGTATGTATGTATGTATGTATGTATGTATGTATGTATGTATGTACATTGTAATTGTGTTGGGTCTACACCTGTGAATGTATTTTTCGTAGAGATATTTCTGCATCTCCCCAAAGAACTGACGGTGCAGTGTTATTATAAGCATAACCCGTAAATCAATCTCATTGTCCTCCTTTGTATGGTCAAGGATTATATTTCACATGCTTGACCCTGGGCAAATATAATCCAAGGTCCTCATGTTTAGGGCCTGTAATATGGAAGCGCACGCAGAGATGCAGATGTTTTGGGTGGCACATCGTCTTGTTAAATCAACCCTTACATTGTGCAGCACGTTCTTTTTAATCCATGGAATGCTCTGCACTATAGGCAAAACTTGCATTGTATTGCGTCCATTCACTTGTAGGGAGTAAAAGTGTGTGTCTTTTTGGGAAGATCTAAATGTGACTGTCTCTGCCCCTTTCTCATCTCCTCAGGAGGACAATTTTGTTGGTTTTGGAGTCGACGGTGGCAGATCTCTACGCTCCTCTCGCAGTGGATCACAAAGTGAGTACATTTACACACATTTGAACATGTGATGAATGGCAAATAGCTGTTCAGTTGTTCTGTTGGAAGTCCCCATAGTAAACTCATAAACGCATTCCCTGTTTTTTCAATTACTAGGGTTTTTTTCAACAGATGTTATTTGGTTATATTAACCCCAGTACAAAATAGCATGGTCTAAAAATAGCCATTTGAATGAATAATTTCCCCCATGGGGATTTCAGTGACCGATACAGAGACTCAGATTCCAAAGTAATAATTTATCTTGTCTTTAAGAAGTATATAGCCTCCCCTCTAGTGCTGCAAGGCTTTGTATGCCCAATATTGATATTTGTTTAAAGACATGGTTGGTGATGCGATCATAGTAGTGCCCATGCCACTCCCATTCAAAAGGCCATTTGACCCGAATACAACAATACGGTCAATCTTAAAAGTGGCGCTTCCGTCCTAATTATGCTTTTAAACGAACATTCACAAAAAGACCCTAGGTTGCATTTTGGCGAGAGTTACGCTTTAAGTTATACTTTATTTGTTCTCTGCATTTTTTTACACACACACACACACACACACACACACACACAGTTGGAGCACTGACCTCACTCGAAGCCCACACACATTATGGGGACACATACACATCTGGAGCAGTGGGCAGCCTTTAATACAGCACCAGGGGAGCAGTAAATATAGGATGAATAAAAATCATATAAAATAAATTGTTAGATGGTTGCTTATATTTTCCCTACAGCCGTTTGTGCAAATTATTCCTCTGTTGTCCCAGTAGGCACTCCCCTGAAGTCAGTGTTGTCGCCGGCGGAAAAGCCTCCTCCTGCCCCAGACCTGATAGAAGCCAAGGATGCAGCTCCTCCACCAGCTCCCGCGGTCTCAGAGATCAAGCCACTCTACGGGAAGGTTGTTAAGAGGGGCGAGAGAATCCGGAAAGATCAACCCTCTACCGTGGTACCAGGGGCAAGGAACACGCCCAAGTCAAAACTGGTCGTTAAACTTGCCGTCAAAAAGACCACAAAGGAAGTCTTGCCACCAAAAACAGTGAAGGCTGAACAGGCCTCGAAAGGCAAAGGCTCAGGTGCTGATGGTAGACAACCAGCCAAAGCCTTAGCTAAGAACCAGAAGGTCAGGAAATCGGTAGTTGATTTAACTAATGATGAAGTGCAAGAACTGAACACTGACGGAAGTAGTAAAGGTAGAAAGCAGCTTACCCTGCATAGTCCGACAAGCAGCGCCACTAGTGACACCATTCCAATTATTAGAGTGCTGAAGGACTCCAAAGTTGAGCTAGCTGGATCTGCTAGCCCCGCACCTGTTGAAAGTGAAGGTCCCTCACAGAAGAAGCAAAGCAAAGTTGTGTGGACTCTGACTTTGGTGAAAGGCCAGGGTAAGACGTCCGCTGTAAGGAGGTCGCCCACCGAGGTCCGTAAAAGCACGGGCCCAATGCTTGGGAAGTTTGTGAAGAGAAGTAGACCTGCCGCTCAGGAGGAAGGCTCAGATTCCTTAGGTAGTCCGACTCGTGGAAACAGCGTCCCGTCCGCTAGTACGAGCCCTGGCAGTCAGAGGCGAAACCCCAGTCATTTGCTTTGGATACCGCAGAAACGGAGGACGAAAGACATGGGCAGCAGCTCGGCAGTGGCGGCAACGACTGTGGCTGTGTCGCCCAAGCCTGTCGGCAAGCAGAGGAGAGTTTCCAAGGGAACAGAGGGGTCACCGGAAGAGGGTGCGGAGGCCGGGTGGGAGAGCGGACACGGACCTTCTGATCAGCCCGCTACCTCGTCGGGAAACTCAGTGAGCAGGAGACCTCCTTTCAAATTCAAAAGACGCAAGTCTAAGTTAAACATGCGACGGAAGCCCGGTGTCCAAAAAACGGATCCGTCTACGGATAGCCCAGTGAAGCGGCGCAAGCGGAAGGTTGCCGGTAACATTTACGAGCCCTTGGTAACTTTAAATTCCGAGAACCAGGGGGAGCAACAGGTAGAGGTGTCCTGTGCCCCAGGAAACACCGAGCTGGCATCAGCGGAGGGCACGCCGTCAGTCACGCCTGTGGTCAGCGGTCGGTCCTCCCGAGTCATCAAGACGCCCAAGAGGTTTCTTGACGACGAGCGAATGTCTCACCTGGTCACCAGGAGTCCCTTGAAAAAGAATGGGATCGGCTCCACGTTAGACCCAGATGTGCCAAAACCAGCCGGCCACAGGAGACGATCTCACCACTATGCGGACACTAAAGGGGATGGGCATGCCGCAGGCAGATTTCAGGAAGACCAATCTACCTCAGACGCTCCACAGAGCTCCAAAGGCGATCAGGCGCTCAGCCCCGGCGCAGGCAAGTTGAAATTTTACGAGAGGCTGAAGAAGCTGACTGCTACGCTGGCCCAGAAGAGAGTGCGAAAGGCCGGCGGCACACCAGTCGACCAGCAGGGCGAAGCCGGAGGCGACGAGGAGTCACAAGGCCCAGTAAAGAAGAGGAGGAGGAGGAGGTCCAAGTTGACGATGGAGGACATCCAGTCTCCTGGGGTGGTGAGGAAGTTGGCGGTTCACCTGAACGCCGCAGGTGCTACTCTACCTGGTGTAGAGCATTTGGATACTACAACAGGGGTCAACGGTACGAATATCCACTCTCTTGCATTCTCATTGGGATGTTCATCAACAGTCTAAATGTGAACTTAATGGCTACGCAACGTTCATAGACAGACACTTGATGTATAATTTTTTTCATAGCTATACCTTTTTAAAGAAAATGTCTGCCTTCAGTGAACAGTGAAGGAAGCCTAGTGTAATGTTGTTGTTATTGTTGTTTTTACCCACCGTAGTGGAGGGACCGACCCAAATGGAGAGTGTGGGCCTGACCCCGAGGGATCTGGGAGAGCGTGTTCTGGTTGAACAGGAGGGGACGACCCATCGCATCTCTGTGTCCAGCTCCAACAAGAGAATGTTCCACCTGCTCAAAAGGGCAAAAGTTCAGCTAATCAAAATTGACCAGCAAAAACAGCTTAAATCCTCTCAGGTAAAAAAGTCAAGAATGAAACAAATCCTCATTTGGATGTTGTCTGAAATGCAACATACTGCTTGACAACGCAAGGCTCAAGCATGTTTTTGAAGTGCCTTCTCATAGTTTACGCAAACTACGCTGAAACATATGACATGACAGCACTTGGCTTGCATCTTGTTAAAAAAAAATGGACAACAATTTTGGTACGAAAGTACAAGCCATATAGTATGTTCACATAGCTTGCGTAGACTATGAATCAGGCTTAAAGCGTGTTAAAGTAAGTGTTTGTCATGCTGTCTAAAAGCATTTTGTTTACAAGTATTTTGTAGTGCCTTGAGATGATTTTCCTTTTGCAACATGAAAGAAATCTTCATTTGGATGTCCATAATGCATAAAGTTTGATATAAGCGTGTATTGGTCATGCTGGGTACTGCTAGAGTGAGCTAACTGAGCGCTAACCGACTAGCCTCCTCTGCAGCTGTTGTCTGGCTCAGTCAAGCTGGGAGAATCCAGTGAGACGGGGGTGAAGAGGAGGAGAAGAAGGAGGATGGCGAGGGCGCCGAACAGGGACCTTGCTGCTAGGGTAGGTTGTGTGCTAGATGTTTGTATTTGTTTTTTTTGGTGTGGGTGTGTGTGTCTGTGTGTGTGTGTCTGTTTGGACACAGTATTAGTTATGTTGAGTCTTAAAATGTGATACACCATTGAAGTTGCAATTACTATGTTATAATGTTTTTTAAATGTGTTTCATGGATGTAAACTCCTCACCTTTTAGGAGAGACTTACCTTTTACTTACCAAAATGGGTCATCTATGAGCAGGGCTCAGCATTAATGGTTGCCCTTGGCTACCAAATTGTTACAAGTGGCAAACAGATTTGGTTCGCTTTGACAGCCAAAACCTCATGCCTGGTTACCAAGCTGGCAACCACTTCTAAAAATTAATGTTGAGCCCTGCCTGTGAGATCTATTATGATGTACAGGGTTTTTCCTGGGCAAAAATTAAGCTAAGGCGTTAATGTTTGCGAAACAGCGCCATTGTGGCATAGAGCTCAAGTTAAATGTTTTTTGTAAAAACAATTATTTGATTGTACAGAATTTGATTGAGACGGCTACCTTGCAATTCGCCATACAGCAAAAACCCTGAATGTATGCTTTCTCAGTGTTTCCATACGTTCACTTATTTGTGGCGGCCTGCCGCAATATCAACATTGACCACCACACAATGATTTTCCAGGTTGTACTAAATTCTGCTTAAATCTGGTTAGCATCATAACCACGCTGTGCTAATTTGTTAAAAACGGTTGCATTCAAGTTAATTCTGCAAACCAACCACAACAAATGGAATTCAATTCTGTGGGAAACACTGTTTATGTTTTAAATGATCAGATGATGAGTTCTCTGCCAACAAACTGCATGCCCTTGATGGGGCACCGACAAATATCAACAAACTCTTCAGTCAATCCTCTTCGTTGCTTATGGCTGTTTATGATCCAATCAGATGGAATTCCGTTCTGTGGGAAACGCTGTTTCTTGTCTGTGTATTTAAAGCAGCACCAAAAAACTTTTCCTCTGTAGCACGTACGCATTGTTTATCCAACGGCTTTGTAAATAACGATGTCCATACACAAGGTAGAATTTGTTGCATGATTTTATGAAAGTAGGCTATGATGTATTGCGACATCATGCAAGTCAAATTTGTAGTTTCTTATGTCTCATTCCATCGAACTACAGATCCGCTACCCGATCTGGCAAACTTGCATAGTGTGGTTATAGCCGATAGAGGGCCGCGAAGCGAATGCAGAAGTGCCGTTCACCCTGTTACGAGTTGATGAACCACGGAAACAATTGTTTTAAGGTACAAAAAACTCTTTGGTCTTGCTTTAATGTGCAGTGTATTTGCATCTTCATGCATTTTGCAGCAGCAGCAGTTACTCGCTGGGCCCCGCATCAAGCATGTGTGCCGAGCAGCGGCCGTAGCCCTTGGCCAGCCCCGCGCCATGGTGCCCGATGACATCCCACGCCTCAGCGCCCTTCCCCTGCACGAGCGCGAAGGCATCGCCCCCTCACCCACCGCAGAAGGTTTACTGCCATAACATATTTATACACAGTTTTTATCACAGGGGCAGTGTCTAGAAAGGTATTTATTATGAAAAATATCTATACAGTTCCGATGTATTCTTGCACGTAAAGCTGTTAAGGTGCTGAAATCTCCCCCAAAAAATGTCCAATTTTTTCCCCCCCAATGTCTGGAGCAGCACAGGTTGTAACTGTCTTTACCTTTTTGCTCTCTCCACCTGTGCCTATTCCATGCCCTCTTCTCCTCTTGCCCTCGTCTCGTCTGTGATTGGTTACAGCAGGTGCAGGTGAGGCATCAGACCCCGAGAGCGCGTCGGATTCGGAGTGGACGACATCGTCGTCATGTCGCCCGGAGTTCCGTACCGGCGGCGTCCGCTCACGCCGCTGCATGAGCTGCCCCGGCTGCCTCACGCAGGACGACTGCGGCCGTTGCGTCCACTGTCTGGACAAGCCCAAGTTCGGCGGGCCCAACACGAAGAGGCAGTGTTGCATGTGAGTGTGTCTCTCTCTCACACACACACACACACACACACACACACACACACACACACACACACATATATACAGACATACAGAGACACAGACACACACACACACACACACACACACACACACACACACACATATATACAGACATACAGAGACACAGACACACACACACACACACACACACACACACACACACACACACACACACACACACACACACATATATACAGACATACAGAGACACAGACACACACACACACACACACACACACACACACACACACACACATATATACAGACATACAGAGACACACACACACACACACACACACACACACACACACACACACACACACACACACATATATACAGACATACAGAGACACAGACACACACACACACACACTTTACTACTTTATATGTGTCTACAATTCACCAGACCCACCCCTCAACAAGCCCTTTACTCTTCTAGAAATTGGGTTGCTGCTTTGTGGCCTTTCTTGTTTGCACTAGTGTTACCGTCACTTGCCTTCTGGCTACTGTGGTTTTTATTTCTTTCTTTTTTTCTTTTTTTTTTCTTTCCAAAGCTGGAGTCACATTTCCTTTCTGCCACCTGCTGTTGAAACTTTAAAAAATAGAAAAGAACATTGCACCCATTCGCAATCGTTTATGAACAAGCATGTTTAATGGCGTGGTGGGACAGCGCTAACGCTAACGTCACCGCCTGAAAATCCTGTGTTCGATTCACGAATCCGCCAATGAGAGTCCGTGGATTTGGATCCGCTTTGGATTAAAAGTGTCTGCGAAATACCAGTCAACATTTAACTTTGATTTTAGTTGGAATAGAAGGTCATGTATGGTCATGGAAATCAGAGGCTCGATTTGCTGCTTGGCTTCAGTCGGGAAGTTAATCTATAGGCCAGCTTCAGCATGGCCCAGCTGTTAATACGAGCTGCTTTGTTTGTCCAACAGCCACAGAATATGTTCCCGCATTGCACTGAAGAAAGCCAGGCGTATGGGGATCCGGAACCCCAAAGGTACGAGCGCGCCCTGATCACAGCTACCGTCAGATAAATACCACACACCTTTAATACATATCTGCCTGGAGGTGGATTCATCTGACGACACCTTGATTTGAAGCATGGCTGAATGGTGTCCTCTCTGCCTGAGTTTGCTTTTTGCATGCCTGGTGTATGTATGTGTCCTAATAGCTGTGTGTGTCTTACTATTCGTGTGTGAATACGTATGCCTGTATTTCTTTTCTGTGTGTGTGTCTGAGATCGCACTGACCCCTCTGGTCTAGTCACAACCAAACACAATCTTCCAGTCACATAGTCTGTTTTATCTGACTGGTGAGCTGTGAGAGTGAGTGTGAGTTGTCACTCAAGTGCTTACTGTAGCTTCAGTTTTCTGTCTGTAGGGCTGTGGAATTTGTGGAAAATATGTAATTTGGATTTTTCACAATATTGCGATATAATTTTTGAAAGTAAACAGCCTGGGAATACCCATACGAACCTCCACCAAATTTATGATTTGCTCTGTAGGCCCGTCTGGCCATGAGGCCATTAAAGCCCGTTTCCGATGTCCCTAAAACACAGGCACACAAATACAATCGCTAATCCGGGCATGAACGGGTATTTCTTTAGAATTGAGTAAACCACTGCATTTAAAACCTTCGTTTACAAGATTGCTACACTTCTGAAACGATTTGGGATCGTTTGAGTTTATTGCACCAATTTAAGTTTAACTTAACTGTTAGTTACGCCCCTGCTGGAGATTTTAAGTCTATGAACCTTTTCGAGACCCATTCTCAGTTACAATTGAGAAGGGTCTGGTGTCCACCAGGCTAGTAAGTAAAGCTTCAGTCCAGTATTCGGTGAACTTCACTGTCTGTTACTCAAGGCGGATGGCATCAGTATAAAAATCATGGATGTGATAAGATTAACTATTGGGACAAAGTTGTGAGCTGCACAATTAATTGCAGCCTTTGCGATCAGTTAATTGCATTATTTCAAATTGTGATTTCAGTTACAAATCGAGTAATTGTGCAGCACTAATCAGATGGTCGGTGTGTATGTATATGCGATTGTGCGTGAGTGCGCGCGTGTGAGCGAACATGGTAATGTTGTCAGTGATGCTGTCCTCGCGCACTTATTTCCTGTCTGATGACTGGCGTGTGTGTTCCAGTCCAGGTGCGCCGTGGCGGGCGGTCCTCGGCCAGCGGAAACGCGTCCAGCGAGGACGAAGAAGGGGCGGCTCCACGGACGGCGCCCTCTGACCTCCAGAGCCCCTCCCCCTCCAGGAAGCAGCCTCGCAGGCACGTCACACCCCTCTGCTACAGTGACCTGCTCCGGTCCGAGTCCGAATCGGACGAGTCCACCACCCACCAGCCCATCCCCAGGAGGACCACCTTGAGCAACGGTAATGCACACTATACACCAGTGGTGAGGGGCTGGAGTCTCATGACTCGGCCTGCTAATTTGGTGACTTGAGAAACAGACTTGACTCAAGGGAATAGATTTTGAGTGATCTGCCTTAAGTCTGAACTGAGGATGCATGAAATGAAATCATGACTTGACTTGAGGTGGATGGATCTCTGGGTAAAGGTGTGATTTTTTTCTGTAGAAAAAATGGAAAATACATCCCTATATTTTTTCTACGTTGAAACTGTGTAATCGAAATGCAATCGTGATTTGACTTGAAGGGAGTTGGATGGCTGGGTAAAGACATAATTCTGCTGTAGAAACAGGGAGGGGGGGGGGGGGGGTCCTTTATTTTTCTACAATAAAAGATTTGTCACAACGGCAAAAATTGTGGCCTTCCCAAAGTTGTTGCCTCTCTCATTGTCTCACTCCTGTTGCTGTTGAGGCTCTCCCTTTTCCATGCCTTGGACTGGTCATTGCATCACTTGAACTATATGATGCATCTACTGTCTAGTGTCATGAGTTGATTATTTTTTTTATTTTTTTTTATTTTTTATTTTGTAGCGGTCTAGAAGAAAGTGGTCTATAGAGTTTGTTGCCTTAAAAACTATTGGGAACGTTCTTTAAAATAATAACTACAGCATTATGTTATCTGACTCATTTTTATCAAAGGTCTGTAACTACTTGGCTGATGTAACTTCACTAACTGACACTGGATTGGTCTGCTGACTGGCAGACAGCATAGACTACTAAATAGCTAATATTTGGCACATAAACCAAACCCTTAACAATACTCACTTGGGCCTCAGTCATGTTGATGGCCGTTAAAAGGGCTCGGTGAAAAAGGCGAATCAAAAGTCTCTGTAAAGTCTGCCCTTAATAAAGCATCACCTGTGCATACAATTTGTATGAGTCATTATTTTGCCAAACTTTATTGGCTTCACATGAATTGTAACTATTATCATACAAAAACAATTTCACATAAATAAAACAGTTGAATATTGTCAATAGTTCAAATGCTGTCTACTTATGCAACTGCCTCGGATGTGTCTCCCTCTCTCCTAGTGTTGTCTGTACACACACAAGCCATTTTGTTGGCTTTCTTGTGTAGCAGTATGTCTCCTTTGGGGATACCTTTTCTTTCAGACAAAAAATGCTTATAAGTAATATAAATATTAAAACACATATTTGAATAAAAGAATGTTTCTTTGCTTTGCATTGCTTTTTCTTCGTTTTTGCAAAATGTTATGCAAAGGCAGTTTGTTATTCTAGTTGGTTATTCGCATTGGCACTCACTGCCGACCATGATCCAAATCACAGATGTGGTGGGTTTTTTTCTGCAATAAATAGACCACAAGCCTGTTTAGTTTAAAATTGGTGTAGGGTTGAATTTCTAAGTCATTTCCATTAATAATTTCTGAAATGCTATGGTCACTTGCTTAAGGACAACCTTGACTTTGCTTGCTTCTGTGCAACAATTCTGAAGGCCTGACCGGTTTGATACCTGGGCTAAACCGGGTCCGCAGATTAAGTCCTCCATACACGGAGCGTAGAAATAGTTTTTAAAGACCTGTCTGTTTCACAGTTGCTATCACATCCGGCGGGGTATTCCAAGTATGTGGTTTAGTGACAAACCTTGGTAAGTTAACTCAGTAAGTGGTAAACTTTCTACAACAAGAGCCTTATGGCATTGTTTTGTGAGGAGAATGAAGCCATACAGCTCTTCTATTAGGAGGTTTACCACCTACTCTGAGTTAGCTTACCCAGGTTTGTCACTAAACCATATACTTGGAATTCCCCCCTGATGTAGCCAGTTCCATTGACTGTAGTGGAAGCTAATTGTTGCAGCAGATGCTGCACAAATGGAGCGTTTCAGTTACGTTCCAGGTGTAGCCTCCCTGTAAGACTTCAAGCTAATGTGTTGCCTGCTACTCACATGTTTGCTACATAGCCATGCTATACAAGGCATTTGTAGCCTAAAGTTATTTTACTTTAATTCTTTACTACCCTCTGCTTAGACCACCCAGCTGGCCATGTCTACAGATCATCACACACCCCACCTCATGCAGAACAGGCTCACAGTTAAACTAGACTGAACACCTAGGCTGATAATTGCCAGCTAAATAGCCTTCACTGTCCTACTCAGAGGCACTCCACCAATTTACGATAATATTGTTAAAGCCTAAGTGGGGTAATGTTTTACCTTTTTGAAATGTAAAGAATGTTCGACTATGACCAGAAATGAAAGACTGATTCGAATATTGAATATTTTAATATCAAGCAGTATTGAGTACCATCTCACCTGCACTGCTGTATCTAGGCAACTAATCAATCATTTGATTAACCCATTCTGTCACATTTAAAGATATTAAGTGTGCAAATGGGAAAAGAGAAGCCCCTATTATAACAATAGACGTGAGCTCCATCTTGTGCTTCTACTGACCTAGTGTAGCAGGTATTAAATATAAAGTAAGTGTAATGTAATGGTTTAAGTGTAATGTAATTGTATAAGTGTATAGTAAGTGTATTGGAAAGTGTTGGGTTGAGAGTTAAAAGAGAGTTTTTTTCTCTAAGAAAAAACTCTAAGAAAGAGTTTTTTTTTTTTCCACATAGATCTCTGTGTCTGCTACACTCTGGAGGCATGAACATGGGGGCTCATGAACATACCCCCAGAGTCTAGAACTGTAGCTGCCTGGCAAGCTCTCGTACCGACAGTACTCGGTGACCTTGATAAACGTAGATGTATGTGAAATATTGCCGGAATTCTTGTTTAACAGTTTGACAGTGACTACCTCTCGTCCATTTCACATATCCACAACACCTGGTCAGATTGAATGCTAGATGAACGTATAATGCAAAGCAAACCATGCACACCAGTGGCTACCCATCTCCGTTGTTGAGGTTGTCTGAGGAAAGCGCGTGGTCGTGGTCCTGATGTGATTGTTTTCTTGCAGGGGCCATGGCCAGTCTTGCGGACGAGGATGGCGGTAACTTCCCCAAGCCCAGGCGTCTGCCGTTTGTCAGAGCTGGCCGTCGGAGATTTGACAAGGTAATGCGCCCGTCCGTCCTCTTCGTGTCATTCCTGCCTAACGCTCTCACATCTGAAATTTCATATTTGAATATGCAAATTTGGGCTTTTTTTTTTTTTTAAAACAACAATTCCAAACATTATTCCATGAGCTTTTAACCTGTAGGACTGGTCCTGCAAGAGTTTAGATTCACATTGAGGAATGTTGTAACAGCTATTTTTAAGATGAACGTAACTTATTGTAAAAGTAACTTTAGCTGTACTGCAGATTTCAGATTCAAAATAATTGTTTTCCCCCTTAGTACTTTTTTGTTTTAATGTTCCTCCTGTTAATGTTTTCCTATACACTACCGTTCAAAAGTTTGGGGTCACTTAGAAATGTCCTTGTTTTCTTTATTAATGTTGTAAAATGACTTGTAGAAAGAAATGGCTGATCTTTAATGCAATATCTACATAAGTATACAGATGACTATATTCAGCCACCTTTCATCCAATGTTCCAAAGGCACATTCTGTTGTGATATCGGATATCATTTTAAAAGACTAACTGAAAACATTGATGAACCCTTTTGCAATTATATAAGCACATAATGTATTCTGAAAACTGCAGCCCTGATTAAAAAAACAATGCAACTGATCTCGGCTGGTATTTTGTCTATAATGGAGTGGAATGGACATTTCTAAGTGACCTCAAACTTTTGAACGGTAGTGTATGTAGATGTGAAACTTTACTTTGTGTTAGACCTTACAACAAGATATTGTGTGTAGTTGACCTGTTTCACTGAAAGTTAAGCCTCGTACTACTGTGGCCAGTTATTAGTTTGCAACCTCTGTTGTCTTTTAGCTTCATAACCTCTTGCTTTTTTTTAGATCATACTAAAGAGTTCATTGCTTTAGTGTGTAGTAGATGTCTTTTTGCATGATTCTGTTCATGATTTCTTCTGCGTTTAATTAACTTTCTTTCAGTCCAGAGTGGAGCTAATTTGGCTTTCTCCTCCAGAGCATGACGCACATGTTTAGTTGGCTGGCTTTCCTCATGTTCTTTGCATGTGGTCTTACTCGTGCACACTTTCCTGCTCTCTCTCCCTCCCTCCCTCTCTCTCTTTGGTTTTCCTTCACATTTTTTCTTTCAGGAAAGTTTAACTCCACAGTTTCCTGCACATTTATCTCTTCAGGTCTTACTGTAGCTGTTTGGCGTCAGGAGTTTATTCAGATGTGCTCATTTGTGTTAGTTTCCTGTCGGTGGATCTTTCTTCCTCTTCCCCTCTCTTCTACACTCTTGATGCATGACATCTGCCACAAATAGGGCTGTGCAATTAATCATTTTGGTTTTAATTTGAATCATTTTGGTTGAAATCGCAATTTGGACTGATGGAATAAGCTATTCACAAAGGCTGCAGTTAATCATGTAGCGAACAATTCTGTCTCAATGGGCTAAACTTATAACATCTGATTATTATATTGATGTAATTTTTTATGTCAGTGAAGCTCACCTAACAGGAAAGTGGTGCCTCTCATGCACTAGGCATGCTCACCAATCAAAAGTAGCCCAACTTGAAGCTAAATTTGTAGTTTTGAACTGAAGCTTCATTTTTGGCTTTTTTCCCACACAATAACATTATTCCATGGGCTTTTGAGCTGTGAGACTGGTCCTGCAAGAGTTAACTAGGCTTTGACTCTCAAAAAGTATATCGCAAATCAAATCACACTCTGTCAGAAAAATTGCAATGTTTTTTCCTCAAATTGTGCAGCCCTACATGCAAATCTCTACCTGCATCTCCAACCTCTCTTCCTGCCATTGCCCTCCTATGAACCTCATCCCAGCTCGTAGAGAAGCCCCCACACCACATCATCTTGAACGCCAAAGCCATGTTGTGTTTCCTCACTCTCTTCTAGCGTTGCTGTTGAAAGGGGTTTGATATCAGCATTAGCAGTTAAAGTTAAAATGGACTGGTATTTAGCAGACTCGCAAACGCGGGTATCAAACCCAAGCCGACTGATTGGCAGGCAGTGACATTAACGCCTGCTCCGCATTTGAATAAGTGTTATTACCTTCAGGTCTACCATGTTGGGCTTACAAGAGGTCACTACTATAAAAAAGGCATCAGAAATATCAAAACAAACTAAGTAGCAAATCAAATTATTGTGTATTTTTTTTTTATTGCTAAGTAGCAAATGTAAATTAGCCTGAAACTAACCACTATCACTGTAAATAAGTGAATCTGAGAAGTGAAAAAAGCTCCTTGAAGATTTATAGACCTACTTGTCCTGACTTGATGTCAAACTGCCTTGTGCTGTATTAAAAATAAGCCAAAACTATGTACAAGGCCGTAGAAAGGTAGACCGGATACAATTGTTTAGGCTCAGCCCGTTTTCAGTGTGTTCAGAAACACATTTACTTACACAGACCTCAACATAAGGCGCATACTCAAACCGAAACTGCCTTGTGCGACAGAAAACGGTTACTGTTTTTCTGTTCTTGATACCCACCCCGTAAGCTAGAAGAAGTGAGGTTGCTTTGCTTGGCTTTTTCTGCTTGGTTTGTGCTGTAACCCTACCCTCCCTTTCCCCTCTCCTTTACTTTTCCCTGTTCATTCCTTCATTCACCCTCCTCACCCCACCCCTCCCCTCCTCTCCTCCATCTCTCCCTCCCCTCCTCTCCTCTCCTCTCCTCTTTTTCCTTGCTTCAGCAGTTACCCCCCTCACAGGCCCAGGACCTCCCTCCCTCCCACTCATCAGCGTCCGGTGGTGGTGGTTGTGGCGGCAGCAGCAGAAGTCCCTCTCTGAAGCTCCGGCTGTGCCTTCAGCTGCGGCTGGAGCGTCTGCCCCCCAGCGTAGTGCGGGCGGCCGCGGCCGGGGGACCGCTGCCGCCTCACTCCTCCTCCTCCTCCCACCAGCAGCAAGAGCAGGACGGAACGTTCCGGACTGGAGCGGGTAGCGCGGCAGATAACGCGGCGCCCCACCAAGCTCACGCCCCCTGTGTTCCTCCTCCTTCCCAGAGCACGGCGCAGCACACCAACACCAACACACCCCCCAACTCGCTGGCAGCGCTCGCCAACCGCTTCGGCCAACGAGAGATGGCGTCCCGCCAGGCCAACACCGCGCACAGGGTCCGCATCGACTTCAAGGTACGGCCCCCACACATGGACACATGCAGTCACCTAAACATTAACAAACTGTTTGATGTGAAGCGGGATTTGAGTATGAATCTCTGCACAGACAAGTGGACAATTAACTGGCTCACTAACTAACGAACTAACTAACTAAACTTGATTGGCTCATACGAAACAGAAGGGTACACTGCAAAAACTGCTTATCTAATTAAATCTAACCAAGATTATTAATCTTATCAAGATGGGAAAAAAAACTTGTTTGTAGCGTTTTCAGTATAAAGACACTTGCCTAGCTCTTTCTCGTGAAATCATTTGACCTAATTTAAGAAAAGTTTAACTTATTTTAAGACATCCCATTCTGAAAACAAGCACATTTTTCTGCCAGTGCGTTAAGCAAGTTTGTCCTAAAACCAAGCAAATTTGTCTGCCAGTGCGTTAAGTAAATTTGTCTTGATAAGACTCCTTAAAATAAGTCACAGTCTTAAATTAAGTCAAAATGATTGTTCGAGAGTGCACTAGGTAAGTCTTTTCATATTAAACGATACCAATTAGATTTGATGTTATTATAAGATTAATAACACTTGGTTAGATTTCATTTTTTGCAGTGCACAAGCACTAGGTGGGTTTACATGGGCACTTTTAATCCGATTAGAATCAAAATAAAGGCTCAAGTGGAATAAAAAAATAAAAAATAAGAATTTCAGTCGGAATGAAATGGGTGGTGTATTCCGTTCTTACTCTGATTGAACAGCCAATCGGGTTGCCTGCTGAAGCTTCTCAAGCCAAATGTAAATCCACATACAGACAAGCACGTGAAATTATTTGTGTGACTATTAAGTGTGACTGCACTTTTAGTGTGTGAGGGAGAGATAAAGGGCAACATTTAATTAGTGTTAGAGTACAATTGATGTATTTATTTATTTTTGTCGTAGAGTGATTTGAGTATTTTATTTATAGTATTTTATAATATATTCCATACAGTTTGAGTGGATTTAGAAAACTGTCTATCTCCGTTAACAGGAGCCCATCTAGAGCACATCTTAGCTGAAAGAGAAAACACGCTTGGCAGTACTTGTGTCGAATAGAGCATTGAAATGATTAAAAGTGCTATTACAGACTTTGGGTCAGTAGCAAGTTTCCCTGAAGCTGTTTGCTGACCTGCCCATTTGATTCAGGTTTCTTCTGCATGAGCTCATAAATGCTTTTTAATTGTTTTCCCCTGTATGTGTCACCGGTGTGACGAGAATGTTGGAAAATGAACGTTCAAATTCAAAATGGAATTTTAGAATCTTATAATGTTGTGTAACGGAATCTTTTGTTAGAATGTTAAACTCCCCTGCTGAAGGGTTAATGTCTGTGTGTGTGTGTGTGTGTGTGTGTATGTAATAGGAGGACTGCAGTGTCCAGAACGTGTGGCTCATGGGTGGTCTCAGCGTCCTCACCTCTATCCCCATCTCCCCAGACAGCGTCTGCCTGCTCTGTGCCAGCAAAGGAAAGCACGAGGTCTGAACACACACTCACACATACACACATGCACGCGCACACACTCACATTGTCTTTATAGAAGTTTTGGCTTACTAAAAACTTTATTAGAGTTCTATACTCTTCCCATTGTCCTCTCTTCCGCTATATTCTCTCCATTAATCCTCCTCTCTCTGTCTCCCTAACCCTTCTGCTTGTCATCTTCTCACCCTTTGTCATTATTTCATTTTATTCCTCCCCTCTCGTCCCCTCTGCGCTCCTCTCCAGATGGTATATTGCCAGGTGTGCTGCGAGCCTTTCCACAGCTTCTGCCTGAAGGAGGAAGAGCGCCCCCAGGAGGGCAACAAGGAGAACTGGTGCTGCAGGCGCTGCAAGTACTGCCACGTCTGTGGCCGCAAGAGCAAACACTCAAAGGTGAGAGAAGCTACTGCTGACGTGAAATAGATGTTTACCGATGATTGGGGACGTGGGTGAATGGAGCAGGCGATTTTAAAGATACACTTCAGTGAAGGGGGAAAAACATGTTTGTTTGGTTTTTTTTTTTAGACATGTTTGTCTATAATTGATGCAATTGTTTTGGATCGCACATGGATGGCCAAGCTGTTTGTGCGTGTGTGTTTTTGTGTGTATGTGGTGCCATGGTGGCAGTAGACACAAACATGCTACGCTAAACACGCACAAGCACATATCTGTACACGTATGGTTAGGTGTTTTTAGGCAGTTGTAACTGCTGCTGGAAATGCAGAGAGAGAGTTCAGAATGTTAATGACAGGATTTGGGGCCAGAATGTGCCCCTGTCTATCCAACTGTGGTATATTACTGAAGACTGTCTATCTCTCTGTGTGTGTGTCTGTCTGTGTGTGTCTCTCTGTCTTTCTCTGTGTCTCTGTGTGTGTGTGTGTGTGTGTGTGTGTGTGTGCGAGCAGCCAGTGTTGCAGTGTCGGAGATGTCTCTACTGCTACCACCCCACCTGTCTTGGACCCACCTACCCTAAACCCCTCAAGTGCAACCTACCCTGGGTGAGTGTGGTCTTTCCCCTCTGGGATTATGGCTCGTAAAAGCTTCACACGCTTTCTTTCTTTTTTTTTTTTATTCAGCAAAACATGCAGTGCAGTCAGTCTGTGTGACACAATAGAAATTCACAGCCACAATGAGCTCAAGCAGAACACGTATTTAGTTACGCAGCTTACAGCATTTTTTGGAGGGCGGGGGTGAGGTCCCTGTCTCCAACGCGGCGGCTGGTCTTTTGTTGCAGGTTTGCATGAAATGCATTCGCTGCAGGAGTTGTGGCATGACCCCGGGGAAGACGTGGGACATGGCCTGGAACCACGAGCAGGACCTGTGCCCTGACTGCAGTGTCCTTCATAAGCTGGGTAAAAAAACTTTACACGTACACACACACACACACACACACCTAAACACACACACACACGGACACAGACCTTTACAGAAAGCCCACTGTCGAAAATAAACCCATAGAGAATGTTACATTTTTACTCTTCAAAACCACGACACCACATCAAAGTGCTCTTTCAGTCAGCTTTTAAGGCACAGTAGACCAGATGGAAAATAGATGAGTATTGCAAACATTAGAATTAAACAAGTGACGTGAAACAAGTGAATCCTGGATGTATTCCTGAGAAGGATAGCTTTTGTAGGTTATGTAACGGTCATTCACACCAAGAACTATAATTCTAACAATAGTGGCAAAAAGCATCTCTCTGGCTAATGTCTACTTATGATTACGTCCACACAAAAACTATAATGCTAATATCGTTATAGTTACAGCAATCTTCATAGTTATCTTTCCGGGTGTGAACGGCCCTTAATGCTATAATAATAGTAATAATTATAAGAATAATAATAATAATTTTTATTTATAACACACTTTACATCAACTCAATGGCCTTAAAGTGCTAATGCAGTTATCTTCATAGTTGTCTTTCCTGGTGTGAACGGCCCTTAATGCTGGTCCTGATGTGGTCATCCTTGGCCCCCTGTCCCGTGTCTCCTCCAGGTAACGTCTGCCCAGTGTGCCAGTGCTGCTACGAAGAGGCCGGCTGCAGGAAGCGCATGATGAAATGTGCCCGCTGCACCCGCTGGGTGCACAGCAAGTGTGAGAAGATCTCGGGTGAGTGGCCCTGGCACAACCTCTCTGCCTCGGTTTTTTTTGCATGCTAGGATATACCACAGCGTGTATGCCATGAAGCAAAGCTTTAATAATTACCCACTTACCCACATACAATCTGTATGTCGATTATCTCTCTTTCTTTCTGTCTGTCTGTTTGTCTCTCTCTTCTTTCTTTGTTTCCTTATTTTTGTTTCTGTTTGTTTCTTTCTTTCTTTCTTTCTTTCTTTCTTTCTTTCTTTCTTTCTTTCTTGATTGATTTCCCTCAGATGAGGAGTGTGAGCGGATGAAGAGGCGTCCTGTGGGCGGGTTCATCTGCACGCCGTGTGGTCTGGGCAGCTGGAGGGAGGAGCTTCAGGAGGAACTACGGTCCGGCCTGCAGACAGTTCTTTCCACTCTGCTCGACTCCCCGCACACAGAGGACGTCCTCACCTGTGAACAGGTACAGACACAGACACACACACACACACACACCAACGCCAGAGCCAGAGGATCATGGTTTTTATTATTTATTATTATTTATTTATTTATCTTTATTATTTATATTTTATTTATTATTTTGGTTATTATTATTTTGGTATTTTATTTATTATTTATTATTTTGGTATCCACACACACAGGAGCCCCAGTTAATCTGATGTGTAGGAGACCCACGTTGAAAAGAGACACTGTTGTGTTAAAAAGGAACTCTGTTGACAAAGCTGGGCTCAATAGAGTAAATAATGTCATTTACACTTACTCTCCCTCTCACACACACACACACACACACACACACACACACACACACACACACACACACACAGCTCCCATTCAGTGTCTCATCACTGCAGAATATAAACTCTGGTTAACTCTGTGTGTGTGTGTGTTTCGTCTGCAGTGCAAAGCCTCCCCAGAGGATGCGTGTGTGAAGAGTCCCGCAGCTGTGTGTGATCTGCGTGCCGTCAGCAGGAAGCTGGAACAGGGCGGCTACAGTACCGTGGTGAGGCCACCAGGCCCTTTACACACTTTCAGATCGTCACATGCAGACGATTCCATCTCACTCTCGTGCTCTCTCTCTTTCTCACTCTATTTTATATACACACTCTTTCTCTTTTTCTTTCTTTCTATCTCTCTCTCTCTCTCTCTCTCTCTGACATATTTTACCTCCTCTCACCTGTCTGTTGTTGTCTCGTGTCCCAGAGAGCTTTCAGTGAGGATGTTGCCACGGTGATGAGGAGGAAGCTGAAGGGCGAGGATGAGCATCTTCCCAATGAGCTCAAGTCCCTGTACATGCAGGTAAGACCTGAGGATTAATGAGGTTAATGAGCTATGAGGTTAATACACAGGGGCAGTCAATATGGTATTAATATGTTTTTGTTTGTTTTTTTACTTGCAAAAGCACTGTCCTGGAGTTTATACACAATGTGGCTAATACACAGGAAATTACTGTAATACGTCCTAGGGACTTCTTTTACGATGATGACCGGTTGACAATACATTATCCTGCTTATTATACAGCTACTTGCCAAAACAAGTAAAGCAACTTCATACAATGTGTCTTTAAAAAAAAAAAAAAAAAAATGTTACTGTTTTGTGGCTTTGGCCAAGAAACAAAAGGTTTGCCACGCAAATAGAACGTGAAAGTTTTAGATGTTGCATAGCAACATATTGCTCACTTTCACTGACAATGAAATTCCATTTCGATAATTGAACAGACTACTAGCAGAATGATAAGAAAGACATAAATCAGAAGCACAAAACCTGTTGTGCCTCCGAATGTTGGGAAGGCCCATTTATGTTAATAGAACTTTCTGCAGCAATCTGAAGAGCCGTTTAATAAGTAAGGGATAATGGACGACACAGCGTTCGCTTATCAGAAAAATAATGCACATTCGATGTGGTAATGCAACCACGGCTTGCAGCAATTGTTATTGTTCACTATGTAGTGAGCCATGTAGACACAAGTGAATTTTCTGAACACAGTTCAGGACTCAGGTTACTAATGTGCAACAAATCGTCCTCCTTGTATTTAGCTTCACTAAATTATGTTGATGTAGTTAAACAAAGTGCTTGCACAGGTCTGGAAAAGTGTGGATTTGGAATTAGACTTTTTTTGACCTGGAGAGAGATATATATTTTCTCAGTCATTTTCTTTGCAAGTTTCACTCACTCCACTGGGAGGCAACACTCTGTTTGCACTAGGTTACTTATCTTACCTCCGCAGTAGATCTACTTCAACTGTAAGTTTTAACACGCGTTCTGTGGACTTGATTTGTTGATTTAATTTTGTTCAGCTGACGCTGCCATCTGACTGATTCCACCTATGAGCCTATCAGTAACGAAGTTCGATCTTGTCATAGACATAGTAACCGACAACATTTGTTTTAATGTGACCTAGGCCTAGTATCTAATGTTATGCGGGGATTGCAAGAAAACGAGTTTGCAACAATCCCTTAGGAAAACTCTGAAGCAAAGACTGCACTGTCCATCAACAAAAACAGCATGAAGTTGAAACGTAATTTAAAGTCCCAGACATTTAAAGGGACAGAGATCACTCAAGACATAGGCCTGCACCACAACTGAGTGATGTACGTCGGTCGTGTTACTCTCTTTTTTCACCACACATGTGTTGCGTCCCTGATCAAAGGTCAAAGCCCAAATACACATGTGTAATATTACAAAAAGTGGAGGTGTTATAACAATTCAACATTAAACATTAGATTTGTGTGACATTGTGTTTGTTTTGTAGTTGATGAAGGAGGCCTTCAGTTGGCTTAATGGAGGACATATGAAGACATGGGAGCCACTTTCTCAGGAATTCCCCAGGTACCCAACAGTTCACATAACACTACAGTCATAACTTTTCTCCCAAACCAGTCAGTTTGATTAGAATTAAGCAGTTCAAGAGTTTTGTACCCATCATGATTATGAATCTAATCACTATTAAATTAAACATTAAAACATAAATATGATCATTTAAAACATAAACAGTGTTTCCCACAGAATTTAATTTATTGTGGTGGGCCGCCACAAATAAGTCAATGTATGGGAAACACTGATAAAAATCTGGTCATTTTGAGCTAAATAATTTTGCACTGTACACTATCTCCTTTTTTTTTTTTGTTCCTTTCTGATCCTCATTGGTTTTCTTTTCTTCTATAGTGGTATGCTCCCAGATGCGGTGCTTCCGCCCTCTGATGAGCATAGCTATGCCCAGTGGCTTGAGAGAGACAACTTTCCTGCACAAGGTAGGGCGAATTATTAATTGATTGTAAAATCTCAGTCATGGAATGCCTTTATCAGTGAGTTCAAATGATCGAACTCACAGTCTGTCTCACTCCTAACTCCTAATACTAAACAATCACTGTTTCCTCTCAGGAACTAAAGGGCTCCTGAGTCCTGGCCAAATTAAGAGGCTGTTTCAAGATAGCCGACAGTGCTCCCTTTGCCAGCAGCATGGAGATGCCATGCCCAATGTGAGTGCTAAGGCAGTTACTTTTACAGACTTTGAAGTCCCTCTGTCACTCTGTTGTTGGGTTTTTATTATTATAATTTTTTTAATGTAAACAACCCAACTGCAGTTTGATAGAAATTACCAGGGATTGACAATAAAAACAACAGCAATGATTTTTGCACATTTGTGAAGGTTGACTTCATGTATACATACGTACTTTTTCACTGCAATCGTAGATTTCATGAAGTTCACAGTCCTTTTAGTCTTTGAAAGTTTGGGCATACCCATCCTATATGTGCTTTTCTCATCCTTTCTCCCTCTCTCTCCCTCCCTCTCTCTTTCTGTCTGTCTGTCTGTCTCTCTGTCTCTCTCTGTCTCTGTCTCTCTCTCTGTCTCTGTCTTTCTCTCTCTCTCTCTCTCTCTCTCTCTCTCTCTCTCTCTCTCTCTCTCTCTCTCTCTCTCTCTCTCTCTCCTTTTTCTCTTTCTCCCCTCCAGGAGGCGGGCAGGTTGTTGTATCTGGGTCAGAATGACTGGGCTCACGTTAACTGCTGCATCTGGTCTGCTGAGGTGCAGGAGGACAAGGGGGCCCTGCTGCATGTCCACAGCGCTGTGGCCAGGGGGCGCTTAATGGTGAGAACAGCCTGCAGAAGTGCCGCAGTTGTGCTTAAACACACCAACATTTTGGGGAAATTAGTTTATTAAGTAATTTGCCATCTACTCTTAAATTAGAGGATCCATACCCTTCTCTTCTTTCTGTGTGTCAATGACTCATTCTGACACAGTCAGGCTAGCTTAGCGTGATTCACTAGAAGAGGGTTACACCAGTCAGCCTATAGCCAAAAGGGAGTGTGTTAACCACCTTGCCTCTTTTTTAACCTACAGTAAGGATTTGTTTAAAACTAGCAAGCTACAGGCGTCTACAGAACAGTCTGAAGCCAGGTTTTCCACCTCTTCTCTCCCTAACCCCAATTTCTCCTTTTCTGTGTGTTCCTCATTGATCTGTTACTATTCACCTTATTCGCTCAGCGGCCATTGTATAAACCAAAACGAGGCTGCAGGGTACACAAACTACAGGATTGTTGTGTTCTCTGCTTTCGCCAGTAGGTGGCGAAAATGCATTAATGATATAGTCAGTGTAGCCTGTATCCTAGTTTTGGTTTACACAATGGCCCCGACAAGGCGAATGCTACTACTGCTCATCTCTCCAACCCCCTCTGTCCCTAGCGCTGTGACCGGTGTGGCCTGTCGGGGGCGACTGTGGGCTGCTGCCTCAGCTCCTGCCAGAGTAACTTCCACTTTATGTGCGCCCGGATCCGCAACTGCGTCTTTCAGGAGGACCAAAATGTGTATTGCCACAAGCACTGTGACCTCATCAATGGCAAGGTGTGTGTGTGTGGACTCTAGATGGCCAGTTTGGTGCCTTGCATAGTAGCCACCACCATCTCTCTCTGTGTGCGTGTGCGTGTGCGTGTGCGCGCGCGCATGAGTGATTGTGAGACATGAACTTCTAAAACGGTTTGAGTGCTCAGAGGAGTGGAAAAGAACTATATACATACATACCTTTTACCATTGTTGGGTTTTTTTTTTTACAAACGCTTCAAAATGTAGAAATACAACATAAGAATTGACTTGTTTTCTACTTAGACATGTCTATTTTTTGTTCCTGGTAGGAGGTGACTGGTAGTGGTTTTGAAGTTTTGCGGCGCATATATGTGGATTTTGAAGGATTCAGTCTCCGCCGGAAGTTCCTCACAGGCCTGGAGCCAGACATCATTAACATGATGATTGGTAAGTCAGGAGCTGAAGTAATTTCTTTTCAAATATACATACATCTACCTTTATGATTATTTCAGATATATACAGGAGAGATGTTACATTTCTAGGGCTATGTGTAGGGGTTTTCCACAGCGCCCAATCAACAACCAAGCCTATTTACAGTCAAAAACAAAATCACTAACGGCAACCTTTGTGGACATTTCACTGGGGATATCAAAGGCAGTGTAAAGTAATTAAACTCTGTAGAAAATCACAAACTCAAAAGAGGGGTATTGCAGTGAGTTATCATCTGTCCTTTCTTGCCATCAGACTTTATGTGTGGAGTTCAAGTTTTCATTCTTTTTTACTCTTGTTTCAGGCTCTCTCCAGATCCATCATTTGGGGGTGTTGTCAGAGCTGTCTGCAAACTCAGGAAAGCTGTTCCCCGTGGGTTACCAGTGAGTAGCACTCCTGCTAGTTTCTTTGAAATGCCTAGACACACACACACACACTACACACATGCGTTACCAGTGAGTAGATGAGATGTCTTTACCCTGCTGCTGACCGTCTGTTGCCATGCTGAGTCATCGGATGAAGGATAACAGCAATAGTGGTTGGATAAATGATAACTCTAGTAGCGGTTGAAAGAATTATAGTTTAATATGATGAAATTGGAGTAGCATACAGTATAATTGTATAATAATATAATATAATATAATATAATATAATCACATTTTGAAATGGTTAGAGATGGCCTTCAAGAAGAGTTGTAATGGACACTTACACTTTGATGGGTTTTTTTGTTTGTTTTTGAATTTAGGCTAAATGACTAATTGTTGTATGTCACTTTGGACGAATGTGTCTGCCAAGAACTATAACCATAGCTATAACCATATCCATGGCCATAACCATAACGTTGCTCTATACGTGTGTACAGGTGCTCCCGCTGGTACTGGAGCACAGTGAACCCTTATGTCCGCTGCAAGTACACCTGTCAGGTGAGGGAGGCTCAGCCCAGCCCGCCAAAGCAAGTGTTCCGAGATGGCCACTGCCAGGGCAGCAACCAGACCATTGCCCACAGTCCAACACCAGTCCAGGGTAAGCCTGGTTAAGCATGCAGCCTTCAGGGTTTCCACGTGTCATGGAATTTTATCATATGTCATGTAATATCAGGGAATTTTGTTGTAGCAGTTTCAAATATTCTTAATCCAAATATATTTCCACGTAGAATTGGTGTGTATCTGGTTATTAGCTTCCTCTGCTTGTTTGAGTAGTGATGGTTAGCCCAACTTTGTTTATTCAATGTCCACTTATTCATCTTCTGCTCTGAAATCTCATCTCATTATAGGTCATGGAAATTCAGGTTTTTGTAAGGGAAAAGTCATGGAATTTTACATTTGACTTTGAGTGGGAACCGTGTGTGTGTGAGGAGCTTAACCCATATATGAGAAAATGGCCTGTAAAGTTAGGAATACCAGTGTTGGAAAAATCTAGTACTGCTTGTGTCAAGCGTTTTTGCCTATGTGGTGTTTGTCTCTGTAGCCATGGAGACCAAAGCTGCGGCTACATCACAGCCTGTGGAGATTCCCATTGGTACCCAGTCACCGAAAGCCAAACTGGATGCTGGATCCAAATCAGGTTACTCACACCTTAGAAGGCCAGTAGGAGGACTATGTAGACCGCTACCTTCCCCAGGTGAGCTCCCCTGTTGATGGTAACATCCATGAGCGATGCGGTATGATGTGAAATGGGCGATGATGCAGGATGTGGTGTTTGCTAGTAATTAACTGTACCTCCACTTTGTTCCTGACAACAATCCGGTGCTTCACAGGAAATGACCAGTCATGCAGTAGAATAAAAGGGATCACCTAAGCACACAGATTTTTGGACTGCTTAGTGCAATGTGAACAAGGTGCACATTGTATTACATTAACAAGGTTTCTGTTCACATTTTCCAAACTAAGCAATTCAAACATCTGTGTGCTCCAGTCATCCCCCCCAGTTCTGCTTGTGGTGATTGCTGTCGTGGCCGTGCTAGAGCAGAGGTAGTGCAGCCCCCTCGCTACTCACCACTGTGTCCCTTTTGATAAGAAAGTGTATGCGAAGTATCAGGCGCTTGCACCTTTACCTTTGTAATTCTGTGGTCTAAAATTGTTATGATCGTTCTGTGCCAGAAGTGCTCACCTGTTGCTGCGTGCTGTGCTCCAGGTAACGCCAGCTCCAAGTCCCATCACATCCTGACCATCAGCGATCTTGACGAAACCCGCCGACCTCGTCGCCTCAGCACGACCGTGCGGGGACGCAACGCCTCCCCCCCTCGAGCCGAAAGCAGCCCACTTCTCCCCAGGTCGCTTCCCTTCAGCTCCCCAAACCGATCCTCCCCCTCCTCCCCGACATCTCCACTCGCCACCTCCGGACATTTGCCTCTTCACGCTGCTGTCGGCAACCTCCCCGCAACACTCCGCCACTCGCCAAGAGTTCCGCAGCCGTTCCGCGTCAGCCAGCCCGAGTCAGCGGAGGTTCCGCAAGACTTCCTGGCTTCATCCGAGCCCGAGGATGCCGCCGAGATGCCCATCTACGGCCTGGACACTGAGCAGCATACTGGTGAGCAGGCCATCCTCTTAGTCGCAGACGAGCTGTCTGCCGACCCAAACAACGGCGACGAGGATACGGTGATTTTAGTCACGGACCAGGGGGTACCCTATGGACACTTCGATGTGGATGCAGACGAGGCGGTAGCCTCGGTGTTGAACGCCAAGCTGGAGTTCAACGAGGCCCTGCTGCACGAGGACATGGTGCTTCAGTACAGAGCTCACACAGGTGAGTATGAGGAAGACGAGATGAGAGAAGGGGAGGAAGAAGAAGAAGGAGGAGGAAGAGATGAGATGGAGGTTGCCCAGACTGAAGAGTACTCTGTAGATGCATGTACGTCAACCGGCTCCAAAGAACCCTCTCCTCCCAACTCTGCAGTGGAAGTGCTGGGGAACGACTCCTCGGATGACGATGGTGGCGACAACAATGTGGACCACTATTTGAATTTCTCGAGGACCGTGGTTTTGTACGATGCGTCCAAGGACGCGGCACAAGCAGGCCTGTCCTGCCTTCCTACTTCAGGGACCATCTCGCAGCTGGATGGAGCTGACAACGAATCGGAGAGCGACGCAGGGGAAGTGACGGGAGAAGACGATTCTCAGGAAATGGGAATGCCATCGTCTCAGGAATCAGAGCCATCATCAGGAACAAGTTCCAGTGAAGGACATGCTAGTACTGTAACAACATTAAAAATTTGTTCTAAAACTTCTGCTGCAGCAGCATCAGTTGCATCGTCAAAACCTGTAATCCTTGTAGGTACTCAAAACAGTGTCTTGCTGGACCACAAGACTGGCAAGTTTGTATCTGCAGATGTTGGCTCGACAATAGATTTGACAAAAGATTCCCAAGATGGCGACTCTTCAACAGACTCTGTAAGTATGGACGAAGTGATGCCACAGCCAGATGTACGACAGCTGTCCGTTAAAACCCGACCTTTTAGCAACCCAAGGGTGCGGCTCATTGAAACGTCATCTGCACCAACCCACATAACTGTGAACCCACCAGTTGCTTCCTCTCGACAACCTCGGAAGAAAGTAGGTAAGATCCCCGCACCTGTGGGTAGGCCTCGTAAAATCATCCCATCTACCTCCTCGCCAGCGTTCCGTGCTGTACCCCTAAAAGATCCCGTAACTGCGGCTCCTATTGTAATCAATGGTTTTGGGTCACCATCACAACTGAACGAAACCCCTAAAGGAAAACCGATTGCCATTCGCCTGACTACCCCAAAGCCGATACAACCACAGGGAGGTGTAGCGACGGGCACATCCAAGCCCCCTCAGATTCTTCTGGTCAATCGCTTCGGTCAGATCCTGGTGAAAGACCCTCAGAGCAACACCTTCCAGAGCCCCAATGCAGCATCATCGCCTTCCCTTAGCAACATCAGCCAGATCGCCAAGATCATCCACAGTCGGAACGTCCTGCCACGTCCAGTTCCAAAGATTCTGGTGGCCCCCGTTTCTTCGCAGTGCACTGTGGTGCCTCAAAGTGTGGGAGTCACAACACACATCATCTCTTACACCAGCAGTTCTGGCTCAGCAACCCCCACTAATGTCTGGGTGCGGAAGTTGAACATGCCCGAAGGAGCGGTGCTAGCCCAGCAGGTCACTCAAAGCCAGAGCGGCAAACCCTCCAACGTCCGAATTAAGAATGTCACCATTCCCCCCAGAGGTCAGAGCCAGGGAGAAATGGCTCAGGCTATTATCGACAAAGCAATGGCCAGCCACCGCGACGTACTACGATCTCCCAACCTGAGCCCGTCCCAGTTCACGGTACACCCTTTCCTGAACAAACTGGAGTCTCCTCAGCCGATAGCAACTCTCCCGTCGGAACTGAAGAGAACCAGGCCAGCTATTCTGGCCCGATCGGCGCCCCAGGTGCGGGTTAAGAGGGTATCCTCTGTGTCTGAACGCGTCGGAGTAAAGAAATGTCGGGCAGACTTCTTGCCACCGGCGCCCCCTACGGACAAGGAGGATCCTAATGGCAGCACAGCAGCCTCCAGGTCAGAAACCTCTCTGGTCATTATTATTATGTTCTACCTTTGCCCTGTGTAAAGCAAAGATCTTCACTTGTGTCATCTGTGCCTGTGCTATAGTGTGACTGACTCATACAGCAACTTGAGCTAACCTTAGCATGCCATGTGCCAGACACAAACCATTACACCCCTAATCATTATATTTTTTATGTGCAGTGTACTACGTAAACTTTTCTCTCATTCTGACAGTATAATTATATTTTCATCACACATATTCATCACACAGAGCTAGTGGCGTTCGTATGAAAACTCCATCATCAAAGGATATCTTGGCCCTTGATCAGCTAAAACCTGACTGTCCTGAACAGCCAAAACCTGACGTCCCCAAACCAGTTGTTTCCAAAAGGTAAAATATCTAAATAGAGAATCAAAGTGTGACGTCCGTAGAAACCAAATTTCTGTTCTACACAAACCAAATTAAAAACGTGAAATACTAGGCTAGACCAAAGTTATCTATCTTTTTTTGCGTATTGATAAGCAGTTTGCTTTTCCGATAATTGAAGCAGTTATTGAGAATAGATCGTCTTTAACAACTAACATTGTGTAAACCACTGTCAACATGGTGCCGTGCTTAGCTCCTGAATGCAATCATGTTTTGATCTGTAGTGATTCTCTTGAATTTGATTTATTCTCATTTTCAAAGAAACAACACAGCGAAGCAATAGAAAAACGTCATCTAGGTTTGGTTGTTTAGAACCGAAAATTTGGTTGCCCGGACAACGTGACGTCCTTTGGTACTGTATTCTATCTATAAATAAGGAACATGCCAACTTTTTGACACTGTGAGCCTAGCTTATGATTCACTGGAAGTGGGTTAGACCAGTTAGCCTATAGCGAAAAGGGAGCTATAGGCTATCTATAGGCTAACTGGTCTAACCCACTTCCAGTGAATCATAATATTACATAACATTATTGCACACAGAGAAAATATATTCCAATTGAAAAAATTGTGCCGTCTGTTTACATGGCGTACATTCTATTTCAATCAGGTGCTCTCAAGCGCTTTAGAATCTTTGATCGGAATAGCCGTTGTTGCTCATTTTACCTTGAGAAGATTGACCATATACATGACTGGTCAATCGGAATAGGAACAGAATACACCACCTTTTTCATTCCGATTAAAATTCTGATCGGATCGGCGGTTTTATTCCGATCAAGGTGTTTTATATGTGTATTCTCTTCCGATTGAGCTGTGATTCCGAATATTTTAATCGGAATAAAAATGTCCATCTAAACATACCTAGTGTTATACCATCACTGCTTTGGTGTTTTTCAATTCCCTAAAATCTGTCCCAATACTTCCCAGGGAGACGGCTAAAGATGACCGACCAACTGTCCCCAAAGAAGCTAACGGTGGAGTCCCGGCAAAAACCCACGTTTGGGTTAGTGCTCGAGACGGTGACCTATCTGACTGGGGTCCCTACTCAGGTGTGTTACGGGTCCATAACCTTCTAGAACTTTCTTCAATTATCTAAGCAGTAGAAGAAATGTAGCATCTTCTTCCTTCTCATGGTCTTGACAGGGTTGAGTTCCGATGAGGAGTCTTCGCCCCCTAAGCGGTCACCCACCGAGTCACCGATGAAGGACCAGCCTCGTTTGAGCTTCGTCATCACCAGCGACGACGGCTTCAAGGTGGAGGCTGACAGTATAGAAGGTGGGTCTGCAAACCAAAGCTCTCAAACTATTTTCAAGCTCAAACACAAACTGTTTTATAACCATAGTCTGTAGAAAGGGAAATAAGTGCTACTAGGCTCCACTAGCTTGTCCAACAGCAGGTGCTCTTTAGTGTGGTGCAGGTACAGGTCACACCCAGGATTAAAAAAAAAACAAACAAAAAAAACAAAGCACTCAGTCTTCAAATAAATGCAAGTTTATATTGTGGGCAAACAAGCACAGACAACGTGTTTCGACCTCTAGGTGTTTACAATGTTTTACAGATACACAATCATCAGTCTGGAATAAATAGCAGCTGTGTAGAATCCAGTGGCTGAGTGTTTATGCTTCGCCAGAGGGAGGCGCTAAAACACATGAGTCCCATACAGAAGAAGAAATATATACATATAAAGTCGACATCAAGCTTGCAGACAATGACATAATGAATGGCAAAGTCACAAAAATGGAAAGTATTCTACCCTATCGAGAGCTTATCGAGAGCTACCCCATTGAGAGACACCAAACATCAATTTACAAAAGTCTTCAGAAAACCCAACCATTTTGGGTTATAACAATTCTCTCTTTTTTTTTTTCTCCCTCTGTGTCCATTTCTCTTTCTCTCTCATGCTCCCTCTTTCTCTCCCTCCTCGTCTCCATGCCTCTCCCCCTGCTTTCTTTCCCTCCCCTTCTATCTCTTTCCATTTTTTTTCCTTCTCTCTCTCTCTCTCTGGCCCCCCATTCTGTCTGCCTCTGCTCCTGTTGTCTCCTCCTCCTCCTCCTCCTCCTTTCTCTCCCCCCATAATTACCCTTGCGCAGTGGCGTGGCGTGCGGTGTTGGAGGGCGTCCAGGAGGCGCGGATCGGCTGCGGGATGCGGCAGCTGCCCGTGAGCGTGCTCAGCGGCGCCCAGCTGCTCGGCGTGGTGCACAACGCCGTGCTCTACCTGCTGGAGCAGCTGCAGGGCGCTTCCAAGTGCGGCGGGTACCGTTTCCGTTTCCACCCACAGGAGAAGCCCGAGGAGGAACTACCCATCAACCCCAGCGGCTGCGCTCGGGCCGAGATCTACCAGCGGTGAGGGCTAGCAAAGCGACTAGATGGATGGATAGATAGATAGATAGATAGATAGATAGATAGATAAAGACAGACAATACATAACATACATATGATCGATCCCCAAGGGGAAATTTAAGAAACTGACCTGCTGCTTAACTCAACCGGATGATTGGGAAATGAACAACTAGTCTAGTCTGACTGTCTACAAACAGATTCCACATAGTCTTCAGGCTGCAGACAGAGTACAGTACAGCTATATGCAACAAACTCCCATTGAGAACTTCAATGCTTCAGAGCTAGGGGGGGAAAATGTGTCTCAAAATATTTTCAAGTTTAGTGATTTAAAACTGAACTTGTTTTATGAACACTGTGCATTCTACATGATCACCAAGAACCATCATCAGCAGTGCAGTGATGTTTTGTATTCTGCTGACAACCTCTCTGTTCAGCTCCCAATCAAATGGGAGTTAAGACGCAGCAGAAAAGGCTGCGGCAGACGCCTGAGGACAGTTGCCTTTGAGCGGTGAAAGCAATCTGTGTTTTGGCGGAAAAGAAATTGACTACTAGTCTCAATCTAAGATTGAATGTTTCATTCCTTCTGTCTGCCATCTAAAGCTTGTCGTTTATGACTATCTGTTATATAAAGGAACAGTTTAGTTTGATGAAAAGAAATATAAGACAAAAGTGTACACAGGGTAAGGGGCATTTGAATGTTTAATTCCTAGGCTCTAAACACTCACATCTGTCTATCATATGCATGGCTGTGTCTTCTGCAGGAAGTCCACCTTCGACATGTTTGACTTCCTGGCGTCTCAGCACCGAAAGCTCCCAGAGTACACGGCTCTAGATGAAGAGGAGGACGACCTCCCACTCAAATCCACCAGGTTGGAGTTTAACCTTTCCATCAGACTCCTTGTGAGAGAATCTCTCCTTTGTCCACACGCTTTCCACATAGTTTTGTACTGTGCATCAGTACTGATCTTGTGGACATTCAAGATTCACTCATAGCTTTCTATTGAGTGGTGAAGATCCTCCATTATGCCAATTTTTGCAAAACGCCCCTGTCAGTGAGACATATTTTGATCTGTTGCCCTGCCTTGAAAACCAAAAGACAACAATTTTATCATCAAAATTCTATAGCTGATGTTTTTAGTAAGGTCCCACCTTTGAAGGTTGTAGAATATCTTATTAGCATAGATTTTAAGAAACATATTTAAGTTTCTATAACACACAATGCTCTGGCCATTAAATAGCCTGAGTTGCGGAAATGGGCTTAAATTAAACAAACAAACAAGCTGATCTTGTGGCCTGTCGCTGCCCTCCAGCTTCACACATTCCATGTCTCCTCTTGGTCTGTTCCCAAATTATGTTACTTTTTAGTGACAGTCACTTAGTCACAACTAAATCAAATATTTTGCCTTTTGAGCTATTGATGTTGATATTGATGCTCTTCTTATATGAAGGTACCCTGATGAAGGTCTATGGCCCTTCTAAATCTAAGATTGCAAGGGAAACAGGCATTGTGTAGTAGGTTTTGTAGTTCCACTCCTTTTTTTTTTTATTTTATTTTTTTTATATATATATGAAAAGAGATTTTTATGAGCTGGCTGTAGGAAAACATTGTCACCCATTACCCAGGTTGTAATGAAGTTCTGAATTATTTGAAAGTTCTAAATGATTTGAAAGTTCTGAATGATTTGAAAGTTCTGAATGTAGTGCTGGTTTCGCACTTTGTCGTCCCGCAGGCGCGCCACCAACAGCGAGCTTCCTGTGGCCATGAGGTTCAGGCACTTGAAGAGAACCTCCAAGGAAGCTGTGGGGGTCTACAGGTAAGTTATCAACTAAGGGTCTGAGTCCTTTTCAGCAAAGAAAAGTGTTTTTATTTTCATTATTGTTTATTATTATTCATCTGAAGAACACTGTAATAGCCTACCTTGACTGTGTAGGCTATTATTTTCAAATTCAGATGAAAATGCACTGTTCATAACTGTTTCTAACTGGTCGTGACAGTTCGTAACTGATCTCTCTGGTTCTCTATTATTTTGTTAGGTCTCCCATCCATGGGCGTGGTCTGTTCTGCAAAAGGAACATTGAGGCGGGTGAGATGGTGATCGAGTATGCCGGGAATGTCATCCGATCCGTTCTCACAGACAAGCGGGAAAAGCACTACGACAGAAAGGTTTGTGCAAGAAAGAAGGAACCTTGAAAACTGATTTGTCAGTCATTGTGTATCTTTTCTACAAATGCTGCATTTCCTCTTTTGTTTGTGTGTGTGGTCCTTGATTCTAAGGCGATAAAAATACAAAAATAAAAAGCTAATTTCTAGGTGGTGTTATGTGTGTCCTATTAGCTTTGTAAATGGAGTGCCTGCACCACTCATGAAATCAAGTAACACTTACATAGGAAGGACTATACATGTTTCTGTTGTTGTTGAGCTCAGACATCACCAACTGTTTTTTCTCAGAATCACTGATTTCGCCTTTAAAGCTGCAGATGGCAAGATTTTTTTTTTTGATCATATTTACTGAAACCGACACTATGCTCCGACAAAACGACATAAATCAAAAATTTTGCTAAGTCCCCTCGTTCTGTCAGACTTGCCAACTGCAGCTTTAAAAGTCAGTCTGCATTTTATGCTCTCCCTTTTATTATTTAAGTCTGATAGCAATAATTTTACGATTAAAATTATTAATAATTTAATTGCCATGTGGCCCTTCTTGGTTTAAAACAGACACCCTCCCCTCCCCCAATCAAATGCTAATGTAGTGGTTCAAGGGGCTGTCAGGTATACAGGACAAAGGATGTTACCTTGATATAATGTATCCATGTGTCATGAAATGTTTGTCAGTCTAAGATTAATATTAAGTAATTATTCACCACAATTACTTTCAAGTCCTAAATTATCCCCTTGTTTCTGTTTCTCGCAGGGCATTGGCTGTTACATGTTCCGAATCGACGACTTTGACGTTGTGGATGCCACGATGCATGGCAACGCGGCACGATTCATCAACCACTCGTGCGACCCCAACTGTTACTCGCGCGTCATCAGCGTAGACGGTCTGAAGCATATCGTCATCTTCGCTCTGCGGAAGGTCCTCCGCGGCGAGGAGCTCACGTACGACTACAAGTTCCCCAAGGAGGACGCCAACAGCAAGCTGCACTGCAACTGCGGTGCTAGGCGCTGCCGGCGCTTCCTCAACTGAAGAGGGCGCTAGCCAGCAATGAGGCGCTAACAAAGAGAGAAGAGAAAAAAAAGAAGAAAAAGTGGGTGGAGGACAAGGAAAGACAGGACTTGAGTTGCGTCAAGGTGGAAGTTATGCTGCTCCATTAGGGTGTAGGGTGGTAAATCCTCTGGATTCAGGTGTAGGTTTGCCCTGTAGTAAAAAAAAAAGAATAAAAAAAAAAAAGCAGACATGTTAAGCGGTCCAGCATAAGTGGTGTGAGCTCTATCTACTTCAGAGGCTGGGAAGGGGAGGGGAGGTGTGGTATGGGCAGGGAGCTTGATGCAGGGTTATCCACATTTGCCTGTTACAGAGCCACACTTTCACCAACAAGATGCTTTAAAAAAAAAAAACAGAGGGAACAAACCAGGGAACAATGATATGCATCAGGGACTAAAAGGCCCGGTCGCTCCCAGCGGTCATGATCTCTTTAGGGGGAGGTCTAATCATCATGAAGGTGATGAGATTTTGTTGTTCGTGCTGAAGAAGACCCCATGGCAAATGACCCATTCATGTGAAAATAACATCTGGATTTTGTCCCATTTTGTCCCACTTCCCTCAATTCTTCATACTCACGACTGAACCATTCTTGCCACTGTACTCTTCACCTCTAAAAACTCACAACTTGGCCCCTTAATCCTCCCTTCCGCTTATTAAGAGAGTTCCTTCTACTCTCTCTCCTCTCTCCTCTCTCCTAGGACTCGTTGCCTCCTGTCATGAGCAGGTTATATATATGCTTGACTCTTCTGAGCCTAAGAGAGTACTGTGGTGTGATCTCATGTCTTTTGCTGAAGCGCAACCCTCTGGGCAGTGTGGGTAAAACTGACAAAAGAACCCTCTGCAGTCCCTCATCGGGTTCGTCGGGTTGAACCCACAATGTCTTTGGACAGGCCAGGTTAACAGTCTCAAACAGGGACTCGTTGGAAATGCAGCTTTATCACACAGCAAACAAACGGTCTCGTCACTCTTTGACGTTTGTTGGAGCAGCTATATTTTTTACTGCAGAACTATTGAAATGCAGGGAAGATGTGATGTTTCTTTCTACTGAACACCTTGCTGTTTCGAGTGACTTAAATCTATGTAGGTGCTACTTGAAGACAACCAACTCTTACCAGTGAAGTAGACCCAGTTCATAAGTAGAGCCTGCTTTGATCCTGTATAGAGAAAAAAACGCTTTTCTAGATTTTCTTTTTATTTTCTTTGGTTTTCTTTATGGCTGCTGTGACCAGTTCATAGAGGTTCTTAGGCACCCAGAGTGGAACAAAACATTACAAATTCACCTCCCCTAAAATAATTTTATGATTGTTGTTTTTTGTTTGTTTGTTTTTTTTGTCCTAGTGATTGTTCATAACAGAAATACAGTAGGAACCCTTGAAGTGTTATAATACAGCATCCTCAGAACAGCCATTTCTCTGTCCTCCTTTGTGTTTTACCAGCACAGCAGCGGAGCCCTATTCCATCGTTGGCCTCGATCTTGTTGAGATGTTGTTGAATCCTAAAGTGGCATCAAGGACTACAGAATAGACACAAAACCCCAAACGTAGCCTCCCTGACCCTCAATGTCAGCAGATCTCCTTAGTCTGTAAGGAGTGGGCGTGGTGGGAAGTATGTTGTTGCTTGCTTGAATGGGTGACCTCTTCTGACAGTCCAGAACTTCATGTTTTGCTTTACCAGTAGTCAGGTCGGAAATGTACAGGTGCACACATTTAAATTTTGAGTGATAACTTACCTGCTGTTCTAGCACAAATTTGAAAATGTTGTCTGTATATAGTTGTCTACAGAAATTTCCTAACTTGTTCAAATTTTTTACGCACTTTTTTTAATTTATGATGCTATGATCTAAAATAAAGGTGTTAATGATGTTTGAAGAAAATCGTGTCAGTGTTGTTAAATAAAAATGGGAAGCTGAAAGAAATCTGTGATCTAAAATGATAAAACACTTCTTAATCTGAGATCTAAGATTGTTTCATTCTTATCAATCTTCGCTCCAAGATGGATCAGCACAGAATCTGAGATCTAGGATGATTCGGTGCTTTTTTCAGTTACAGAGCTAAGATGACTCCGCACTTTTCTGTCTGTAATCTAATGTGATGGAGTGCCTCTCATTTCCCTTATTCCATCCCAGAAGAGGAAGACACTTGAGGCTCATACAGAAGTAGACTAATAACACAGCTTTTCACCTGGTTTGCCCCCAAACTCAAAGGAGAAATCCGGCGATTTTCCACTAAGATCTCTGTTTTTCGAGGTAAACAATTGGTCTTACCTAGCTCGAGTTGCTAGTTCCATCAGCTTAAGCAGCCAGGCAGCTACAGCGCTCTACTCTGGGGGCATGATGAACATGGGGGCTCACATACATGTCCTCAGAGTGTAGTGCTGTAGCGGCCTGGTGAAGGCAGCTTAGTTAGTCCCGACCTACATGAGATTGTTGTGAGTGGTGAATTTCATCAAAACCCGGCCCTTAAAAGCGCGTCTATTCTCCGCACTTTGCAAAGAGATGGTAGCTGATCAAAAGGCTGTACTGTTTCACAGCGAGGCAAGGTGGCTTTCCCGAGGTAAAGTGCTGTCGTGCGTGTTTGAGCTCCGAGTCGCCTGTTCTTGGAGGGAGAGCGCATGTTTGAATCTGCAAGCACGTTCACTAATGAACATTTCTTGACGAAGCTGGCCTATCTTAGCGATATATTTGATATATCTTAGCGATATTTCAGTTAAATGTCCAGTTACAAGGCAAAGACAAGCACCTACCTCACCTAGCAAAAAAGATTAGGCCTACTGCATTCACCAAAAAAAGTTCTGATTCGGGAGCCACTCTTGTGATCCCATGTATTAAACAGTAGGCCTACATCACATCCCTGCAAAGTTTATTTCAAAAATATTTCCCAACCAGCAGTGCTCAGTATGACTGGATTATGGATCCATTTAATGCAGCATGTTGGTATTTCATTGAATATATTGTACAATGCTGTAAAATGGCCTATGCTTCCTAATATGTTGCTGGAAAACAGAAATATGTGTGTTATGTATTTATTTATTATTATATCTGCAGCACCAGCTGATTTTAACTCTGTTGAAGAGGATATATTTAGAACTTGTCATTATAAATTTGACAATTTTAAGCTTGACCTACCACTTTCTTAGAGCGATGAGGGACAGGTGGGGCTCGAGAATGCCCCCTTGATCAAAGTGGGGAATGAAAGAAAAAGTTTGAGAACCACTGCTGTAAGCCAACATGAAGCAGGTAGCTCACCGTGCCGGGATTACTGTGTGCTTCACCTCACTGTGTGCTGAGTGTGTTTCACTAATTCACGGATTGGGATAAATGCAAAGACCAAATTTCCCTCAAGGGATCAAAAGACTATACTTATACTTAAGCATATTGTTTTTGCTCATTCTTTAATGTGCCCCTTGCAGTACGTTGTCTAGGCGGGACTGTGGTAGCGTAACCTGACTCGCCAGATGAATTTCGTTCTGCCTAGCTCCACTCACATCCATCTGGGATCGCTTCCGTTGAGAGTGATTTCGGCACCAGATTTTATGGTAGAGCCAATCAGGATGTGAGATGTGACGTAGATGTGACGTAGCGTAGAAGCGACTGTGAGACTGTTCTCAGCGTCACGGGTGGGCTTCGATGTGAGTGGTTGAAGTAGCACGTCAATAGATGACGGACAAGTGGCTTATCCAATCATATGCGGATATAGGATTTTTTTTTTAGGATATATAAGGATTTTTTGATAAGGCCCAGCCTTCTGAAGCACCACTCCAATGGATCGATCCCAGATGGATGAGTGGAGCTAGGCGGAACAAAATTCATCTGGCGAGAGTCAGGTTAGTGGTAGCGTAGTGATTAACCCGTTCAGCATGATGCAAGCTTCTGGGTACTCAGATTAGAGTCAGCCTATCAAAGTCCTCCAAATTGATAATCCACGTGCTGGAATTTGGTTTTACTCTCTAACATTGCGAAATGAGGGCATGGGTCTATATTTGCTCACAGACTGCTGTAATAACAAATGTTTTTTATGTGACTTTAAACCAAACAACTTGCAGTATCAAACAGAAGCATGTCCTAACACTAACAATAATATGATTTTTTAGCACTAGAAATTGCAGCATTAAAAAAGGCGAGTTTGGCTAGATTAGAATGATAAGTTCTGAAAGTAGTAAATTGTGGCTGTCTTAAGCCAGCAGCTGTTTAATACATTCTGTTTGCGTGGGTATTGATTTGACTGCTGACCCTAAACCAGCAGGCGTGCTGTTAGGGTTGCAACTGAACTTTACCATCCAGGGTCGATCTTCCTATCGACGCTTTGGGTTGGACTCTGTACATACAAAAATGTGCTATATAAATAAAAGTGACTTGACTGATTTCAGTACATAAAGCTGAACAAGAGCTCCTGAGCTGCTGAATCTCTTCAGACAGTTGCCAAGGTAAGATTCTCACGGACATCTCATGACGTGCTGAAACCATAGTCTATAAAAAAAAAAAGGCTAAAACCTATTCTTAAAAGTATTTTTTGTTTTTTACAATAAGCCAACACTATCAGTGATTTAGTATTTAATTATAATATTTATTATTTAATTATTATTAATGATTAGTTACTGTTCCGTCTTTATAGTTGTGAATCTCTGAAGTTCTCTGAAAATCTGACGTTTTGCTTGATGAAATGTTACCTTCCAGGTATCCTGGCATCACCATGAGGAAGCTTCCACTTATCACCCTCCTCCTGGCCGCTCTAGCCTTTAGTAAGCAGAAGCTCTCTTCTCAGATGCCTAACAGTGATGATGTTTCTCAGTGAAAACAAGCACTGTCTGCCTGTTTAGTCACAAGTGATGTGTGAATGCACACAGTGTCTGTTTGTATGTTTCCCCGATTGCATGAAGGCGGATTCTGAAAAGACTTGAATACATCATGGAACTTTACATCCATGCGATTAAGCAATTGCAACATGTAATAACCACAAAGTGTAGACACTGAATGATTTTACACTTTTGGAGCTTGGTCCTACCCTGGAAATCCAGAGTTCTCACGGGAGCACAATTTGAATTTGCTCAGCGAGTCACTCTGGCAATGGGGGATTCGACTTAAACTGACTGCATAACGTGATTATTTCGAGATTCTGATATGTTTTCAACCCGGAATTGTGCATACGTCATGGTTGAAAACGTATCAGAATCTCGAAATAATCACGTTATGCAGTCAGCTTAAGATGGCTGCATGCGGCTACATGACGTTGAATCCCCCTATGGAGTAATGATGCTCATTACTTATGTCTCTTGTATCGTGGGGCACCAATCACATCAGTCTATCTGATATAGGTGAGCCAGAGGTGAGCTAAACAGAGGACGACAGCGCTGCAACTTCGGAATCAGTCAGTAAACATCGGTCGTAGTGTTATCCAATTGCGTCAAAGTCCAGAATCATTCAGTAAACATTGGTCGCAGTGTTACCCAATTGCGTGCAGTGAGATTTTCAAATGCATGCTTGGTGCCGCCCCTGGTGCCGAGTTGGGCTATTACATTAGTCATGACCAGACCCTTAATCTTTCTAGACTTCCAGGGTCTGGATTTCCAGGTTATCTTGGTCCCATAATGGTTATGTTTGGGGAGTGGAGAGCTGAACCCCTTTAAAGGTAAACTATGCAGTATTGGCAATTTCCTTACTGTTTTCTCAGTTTTTGCTTCTTTTTCGCTGGCTCTGTCATGACGAATGTCTGAGAAACTCCATCGCTACCTTTTTCTAGCGGGTGCCTGGCGTGTATTTGTATTTGAATGAAGTAAAGCAATTTGTTACACTCGTTATACTTCCTGACACTGAGGCCATCGGCCCGCCGGCCCACAGTTGCAAGGGTGGTTTTTCCACTCACAGGCGCTAGGGGAAGCGAGACAGCCACCATTCAACCCGAAAAAAGTCATATAACCATTCCAATGACTCTGAAGCTGTTAAATGAAGGTAAATTAAGTTAAAAAACTTGCATATTAAGCTATAAACCTGCATAGTGTGCCTTTAAATGGAACCCGGTGTGGTGGTGGTAGTAGTGTTCTGTGCGGCCATTTTAACTCCTGTCTACTCTCTAAAGGTGCAAAGGGTGTCCGTGCTCCAAGACAAGCGAACCCCATTATTAGCGACCTGTGGTTTCTGTATGATCAGGCCATGGAGGAGATTGGCAAGGCAGTTGGAGAAGAACAGCTACTTTCTGTACTAAAGTAGGTTATGACTTATTACTCATCCACTTGTTTCTGTAATACTGAAAAAAAGATACAAATTCTGACTTAGCCCAAGTTATTTCAATTTGTTGTAAAGTAAGTTATAATATAATGAAATGGTTAAAATGTGGTGTAGCTCCACAATGTTAAATTCTAAATTGTGTCTCATTTCTGTCTCAGATCGACAGCTGAAATGGCCACCAATGTGAGGCATGCAGCAACCAAGCTCATAGACTCCATCATCAGCAAAGCCTAGAGTTACTACCAAGCCAGAGCATATGGTGAGTCTGCCCTGGCTTTGGGTTTGAATATTGTGGAGTAGGTGTATTAGCGTGTGACCAGTAGACTAATGCAGCCAAGTCTTCCCACATTGATCGGAAGGTGGGACTTGTAGTTACTTCAGTTTCTTATAATCAGGGGCGCCTGCAGGATGTAAATGTAAATAGCCTACTGTCATGCATTTAATAGGATACTGTGCAGAGTTGGGAAAATGTAGGCCAACTTGCCACACACAGGGGAAGTTCTCTGTCTTGTTTCTGAGTAGCCTTGATGGTACGCACAGTATGTATAAGTATATATACTCTTTTGATCCCTGCATTTATCCCAATCACACAACACACTCCGCACACAGTGAGGTGAAGCACACACTAATCCCGACGCAGTGAGCTGCCTGCAACAATAGCGGCGCTCGGGGAGCAGTGAGGGGTTAGGTGCCTTGCTCAAGGGCACTTCAGCCGTGCCTACTGGTCGGGGTTCGAACCGGCAACCCTCCGGTAACCAGTCCAAAGCGCTAACCAGTAGGCCACGACTGCCCCAGCAGTGTGCCTGCTTATAATATTAATATATTATTATACATAATCTAAATAATGATTTCTCGTGTCTGCTTTCAGGATTTCTCTGGTCCTCTGTGATGCCTCTGGTATCCTTTGTTGTGTCAAGAACTGCACGTAATTTGACCTGTAGGATCACTATGACACCTTCTGAATGCATGCCAAGTTTTGAATTCCATTCATGGGAGGCCATACAATAAATTCATTTATTTGTACATTTACTGACTGTACACAAATCGGCCTGCAGGTGGTGGTGTGGAGCGAAGGGTTGACGGATGAAGTGTACACATACAGTACACACACACACACACACACACACACACACACACACACACGGGCACAGAAACGCACACACACACAGGCACAGAAACACACATGCACACATAAAGACCGACACGCACACCGACACACAAGCACACACACACACACACACACACACACACACTGGCACAGAAACACAGAGAGAGAGAGAGAAAGAGAGAGAGAAGCACACATATACTCAGAAGCAAACACACACACACACACACACTCATTTACATACAAAAAAAGTTGCATGAGATAATAACAATAGCAACAATTGATAATAACAATATATTCTGTAGGTGACAGATCCGGGTAATTTAACCCAGAGGAAGTGGTACTGTAAACCTTCTAATAGGAGAGCCCTTTGGTTTTGTTTAGTTTGGAGATTGAAGCCCCCGGGCTGTTCTTCTAACAGGTTTACAATTTCCTCTAGGTTGTCTTTGGTTTGCCACTAAACCACCTATTTGGAATCATGACTTGATGACCTTGTGACACTAAACTGTGATATAGCATCTTCCCTGACAAACAGGGATGTAGTGGAGGCTAAACACAAGTGAACACATTTTATCCGTCTCTGAAATGTCAGGAGTTTATCCACCTAAGCTAATTTTTCATTCGACTTTTAGCTATCCACCTCTCAAAATAGCTACTTTTATCATTCGAAAATCGCACTGTTTATCCACATTCACACACTCACATTCATATTTACACTCTAGGAACCATTTAATACCACTGATATCGTTATAAACATTGGTCAATATACATTAGCCTCCACCCTCATCAATTTTCTGAATGCCTTTTTCAAAATGCTGATTCCGCATGGCAGTCACCCTCACAGAATTCATAGTTTACCCATCTCTTATTTTACCACTACATCCCTGCTGACAAACCCAATTATTTTCTGAAAGGTGGTTGATCCCTGAATTGATGTGGAAAACCTGTACTATACCAAGATGTGTTATTACATATAACACTGTTGTCATGCTCTTACCATTGAGTTGTTGCTGAGTATGTTTTAGTTAGAACACCAGTTTACTTGTTAAGGTGAATTGAGTGTCTTTAAAATATATTCATCAAGCTTATCTATACTACTTTTGTTTTACTGCTGTTGGATTGTTGAAATTAAAATAGTCCTTGGATGGCACAAAACAGCCACAAGGCAATGGTAATGGAAACACTTACTTTATTATAAATAAGAGGGAAAACAAGTCATAAAAACTTAAAAGGGGTTTTGTATTTGCATACTGTATGTTTAAACTTGACATAAATACATAAACATCTGCAAGTGCTGTCATGTACAGGGGCGGACCTGGACACTTTGAGGCCCAAGGCAAAGGATTCCGAGGCCCCCGTCAAAAAACTGACAGGTGGATTACACCTCCGTAACAACATCAGCTGATAAACACGCGTCACACTACTCCACCGTGTGACCTTCTGATGAAGACGGAAGTATACATAGAAACATGTCAAGGTAAAGAAAAAACATCTACCAATATATGTGTCTGTGATAAAAGAAAAAACAAACTTATTTATCTCAAGTGTAGACACAATGAATGCAATACAAGTGTTATGCTCCACTATTGATAGCTTCAGTTTGGCAGACAAATTCATACCAGTGCTTTGCTTTGCACATATATACACAATACCAAAGTGTACTTGCACTGAATGCACTGTACTGTTCAAAACAACGACTCTGAATTTTTTTTTTTTTTTTTTAAACCCAGTGGGTAATTTATTTTCCAAAGTGTCTTGTGTTAATGGCTGACAGCAGCTAGAGACTCACTTGAGGCCGATCTCCTGACCCAATAGTTTTCCAGCACTGAGATAGACGGAACTCGTCAAGGCGAGAAAGCCACACATCCTCTTAGGAGCGATTTCTCCCAAGTACATCAGGTGCAAATTTATCCCCAGACCTAAAAACAATCATTGATGGATGAAGTTCATACAGGGAACGAGATCAGGGGAGACTTTACAATGCCAAACCATCTTAGAAAAAGAGAAGGAACATGAAGCAGAACATAAAGACAGAAACAGGAAGACAGAATGAAAATGATAAGACAAAGCAATGTAAAGCATCATGTAATTGCTCACATATGACTACACATACCTGCATTGTATCCATATAGAGGATAGGAGGATCATCTCAAAGGATTTCACCATTCGGCTCAGGATTATTATCATGGCAGCAAGGATGGCCACCACATTCTTGATCTGCAGACAGGTCTTCCTGCAGGAGTTATTATTAGAGAGAGACAGTACAGTCATGTAGTATGAGCAGTACTTCACTGGATAATTACAGTATTTTCCGGACTATAAGTCGCACCGGAGTATAAGTCGCGCCAGTCAAAAAATGTGTCATGAAGAGGAAAAAAAAACATATATATAAATGTATATATGTTGCACCTGAGTCGCAGGACCAGTCAAAATATGAAAAAAAGTGTGACTTATAGTCTGGAAAATATGGTACTGTAAAATTATCTCCACATCTTTGCAAATGTGTGCAGGTGTGTATGGTGCTTTATGGTCTTTTGGGCCCCCACCCAACTTCAAGGCAGAAGGCAGAGGGCCCAAAAGACCGTATATCATTTATGGAGGGGAGGCACGTCTTCTGACCGTCCGTATTTCGATGAGAGGCTCACGCAGGTCATTGTTCCAAACAGGGCCCCCAGACTCAGGGTGGAAACCATGAAAGACCATATGAGGGTGTTGGTGGACTCTGTCACAGGGACATCGTATCTGCTCAGTCACGTCTGGTTCACAAAGCTCTGGATGTGCTGCAGGCAGACGGAAGCATGTTGTTTACACAACATTTGCAGTTCGTCCAATCAAGACGAAAACAGTCATGCTGCTACCTGCTATGATATTGACGGGGGTTTCTCGAGGGTTTCTCCCCCGTAAAAATGTTGAAATTCTGACAGCTAAATACACCATTTAAACACAGTTTTCTATCGCAAATTTGCACGTCAATCATATGTCACCGTGTGGGGAATGCTACTTTTCAGACGCCCGTGGCGTGCTTGCTGCTGAGAAGGTCTCACACAGAAGTTGAAAAGGGAAAGGAGGAAGAGGGGTCGGGAGATTCATACATGCATTCATACAGCATACATACAGCATACATGCATTCATACAGCATACAGTACATGCATTCACACAGCATACATGCATTCATACAGCATACATGCATTCACACAGCATACATGCATTCATACAGCATACATGTCAAGATGTTGTTGGGGTTAAATTGTGAAGGATTTATTGTCAAAATGGTGATGCAATGAATTAAACGATCTTGCCAAATAAAATTGCCACAGAGTATTGGTTGATTCGGGTCATTCATTTTTAACATTTGATACTTTGTCAATGTTCTTTTTGCAGCTAAATATGGGTTTACGAGAATTTTAGATTATCACATTATCTTTTTTTTAACTGGCTCTGGCTCCATGGCAGGAGAGTCCAGGTGCTAAAATGGCCTGTCTGCAGTCCAGTTTCATTCTCAAAACTCTAGCAACTGGTCTCCTCAGTTCCTAAACATTTACAGAATGTTGTTAAATGAAGAGGTGAAGCAACACAGTGGTAAACATCCCCTTGTCCCAACTTTGTTTTAGATGTGTTGCATCAGATAAATAAAAAACATATATTTTCCAAAAAACAATACAATTTCTCTCCTTCAACATTTGGTATGTTGTCTTTGAACTATTTTCAATCCAGTTAACATGATTTGGAAATCTTAGCATTTTGTTTGTTCACATTTTATACAGCGTCCCAACTTTTTGGGAATTGGGATTGTATTACTACTGATAACCTTGTGACACTAAACCGTGATATAGCTTCTTAACTGAAAAACCCATTTATTTCTCAAAGGTGGTTGATTCCTGGATTGATGTGGAAAACCTGTCCTATATAATGTGTATTATTATAACAGTGTGGTCATTCTCTCATCATTAAGTTGTTGTTGAGTATGTTTCAGTTAAAACATCAGTTTACTTATCAGATCATAGTTTGTTGTTAACCTCATAGCTGAAGACATTTTGCAAAATCAATGTGTAAACTGCGGCTAATAGTTGGGAAATTTTGATTGTAGTTTTCTTGTGAGTAATCCTTAAAGTTAGACCAATAGGTCAGAGGGTTCGATTTGGAGAAGAGTTCACACATGTGTTTTGAGCTGGTACCATTAGATTTCCACTTGGTTCATGTTGAGTACAATGCATACCGGTAATTTTGCATTCACATATTTTGTCTGAAGCATGGCATAAATGACCTTCAGACTAAAGGCCAACGCCCACTGGCGACAACATTCGCGTCTATGGATTTGATGCCCAAGAGATAGAATGATTTCCTAAACTTTGGCATTGATTTGTGTCAGACGCCACCAGTGTGCTTTGCTCTGTGAAAAGTAATGTTCTAAACTTTGCCTTCACATGATGCACGTCAGACGTGTTGCTGTGGACGTTTATGATCCAATCAGCAACATGTACTTTTCGGTCATTCCTCTTCGTTGCTGTGGCCGTTTATGATCTGATCAGCAACATATTAACATTGCAAGCAATATCATAAATACTTCAGTCATTCCTCTTTGTTGCTGTGGCTGTTTATGATCTGATTAACAACACTTCAGTAATTCCTCTTTGTTGCTGTGGCCATTTATGATCCATTTCATTTCATTTCAAACCTTTATTTTCCTTCGCGGGTGTACAATTGAGGGCAGCCCTCATTTTCAATGTAGCCGAGATACAACATAAAACAATAATATAATAACAGCAACCACTGAGATCACAGCCATAAAAATAGATCAAATAAATAAGAATAGATAAAAATGCAGACAATCAGGTAAAACAGTTACAGACTGGGACAGGGAGGTTTGTTACTAATTTGAATTGACCATAAGAAACTAAATGATTTAGTTTAAATGTGTGTTGAATTGAGTCCAATCAGCAACATATCCACATACCATGCAATAAAATAAGTAAAACAAAAGTAGGTGGTAAATTAGAAAATTAGAAAGCTTGATGAATATGTTTTAAAGACACTCAATCCACCTTAATACACAGGGGCAGTTAATATGGTATTAATATGGTTTTGTTTTTTTTACTTGCATTAACACTGTTGATTTATACACAATGCCACCTAAACACAGGAAATTACTGTATGACCTTTCAAGGGCTACCATAGACTCTTGTAGCAGAAAATAACACATGATAACAGCAGAGTGTATAGACACTGTCATGTCTTTGTACTTTTGGTGATTGGTCCCCGCAGCTAACCATAATGCTCTGCTAATATTGATTTGCCCGCTGGCCTGTGGATCAGCAACCAACCACATTGCTCATCATTAATCTGCTACAAAGCCCAGCTATTGTGAAGATGGAATACCCTGCCTTTGTACATCAAACAGACAAATTCTGTAAACATCTTTAATTAAATAAAAAAAAAAAGACCTGAAAACATACCTGTATATGAGAGATTTTAGTTAAAGGAGAAATCCAGCAAGTTTTCACATAGATCTCCATTTCTCGAGGTCACCAAGTACTGTTAGCCAAACCTCATCTCATTGAGATGGGGTCTGGAAACTACATGTACATTTTCTCATATTTGAAACATGGTTTACGAATGCCCAGAGCCGTTTATTGGGCGCTGTGAATGTCTATGAAATGCGTCTGTATGTAGCTCATAACCGCTTCGGTATGTCGTCATCGTCTTGCTGTCCCTCCTCCGTTCTGTGATTTACTCCTTCGTTGAGGTGAAAACAAAGTTCACGGAATCCAGGCTGCCCAGCAGCGTGAATAAAACCACGCTTGTAAGGCAGCATGGGAATACCCAGGCTAGCGTACTGTAGGAAAAAAACAATGAACACAATCTGTTTTACCTAGCTTGAGTTGCTACAGCCAGCAGCTAATGTAGCAAGGCAGCTGCAGCGCTACACTCTGGGCGCATGTACATGGTAGCTCATGCCTGGCTAACTCAAGTTAGGTAAAACCGATTGTTTTCTTTTTTGTTTTATACTGACAGTACTCGTTGACCTCGAGAAATAGAGATCTATGTGAAAACTCACCGGATTTCTTCTTTAACTCACTTTTATCTTGTATTTCTTCACATTATTATGACCACCACCGCGCTAGCGAAGCAAGAACCGTAGGGCTTAGGATGACTAACTTCAACCCATCCCATATCCACTTATTTGAGGTATAGCGCCACCTACTTAAAAATGAAAAAGCAAAAAAGAGGCATTGTAATCACAGGCATCTCTGGCTGACATGTTCAAAACTACACAAAATGTGAAGAGTAGGGTCATGTTACCCTCTGAATGCATGCCAAGTTTCATGGAATTCCGTTCATGGGGGGCCATATCTGCTACACACATACACATACATAAACACACACACTCGTGCACTGCACACACACCCACAAACGCGCGCACGCACACATAAACAAATACACAGATAAAGACACAGACACACACATACACACAACACACACACATACACACACACACACACACACACACACACAGTACACATGCACACATGCACACACATACTGTACAGGCACTCACACACACACACACACACACACACAGGCACACACACAAAAACATGCATACGAATGGTAGAGGCTGGAGTAGGAAATGGAGACAAATTGACAAGCGTAATTTATTTTTGTGGAGAGAATGTGCAGGACTGAGTGGAGATCACAGTTTATACCGCTTTGCGGTACATCTAGTTATAGTACCAAACATAGAAGCATCTGTCCTGTTTGGTGAAGGGACCCTAACAATAATATGAACTTTGTCCACCTTCAAATGACTGATAATGACTGTCTTGTGTTACACCTAGATAAATATGTAAATAAGTCTTTGCCCATTTAGGTCTTTCAAATAAAATGTGTTGTTGCCTCACAATTTCTGCTGTGGATTTTTTTCTCTCTAGAAATTGTAGCCTGATAGGCATGTTTGGTTAGATTAGAATTAAGTTGTGTCATGTAAATAGTAAATTGTGGCTGTCTCTTAAAGGTTGATTTCAGACCCAAAAAAGGCCGCTAGCTGCCTGCCCCGTAAGCAGGCCGTCAAAAAAAAACGTCTCTGTAGGCAACCTAGGCTCCGAGATCTGCTACCAACCAGGGTTCGGCAACCACTCAAAGGCAAAATAAAGTGTTTCAACCAATAACCGACGAGATGAGCGTTTAGGAGAGTTTCCATTGCACGGGAGGGAGGGGGAGGGAGTAACGAGCTAGCTCTCTGTTTTGTTTGAACATCAACAAAAGTGACTTATCCCCGCTATCGCTGATACAACCTTTAAGCCAGTGTGTGTGTGTCGATATTGATTTAACTGCAGACCCTAAACCAGCAGAAGCGTCCTGTTAGGGTTGCAACTTAACTTTACCATCCCGGATCTTTACCTGTCTATCGATTGATTTCAGTACTTAACCCTTAAAGGTGTGGGTTTTGAGCATTCGAACATAAGATTCCGTTACGCAGCAATTCAAGTTTCTAAAATTCTATGTTGAATTCAATGAACCCAGATATTCTTTAGAACGTTAATTTTCCAACATTCTGTACACCTTTAAGGGATGAAGCGGAACAAGAGCTCCTGAACTGCCGAATCTCTTCAGACAGTTGCTATAGGATAAGGTTCTCATGGACATCTCATGACGTGCTGAAACCACTGACTATAAAAAGGCTAAAACCTATTGTTCTTATAAGCAACTTTGTTACAATAAGCAACACTATCAGTGATTTAATATTTAATTTTTTACTTTATGAAATCTTGCCAGATATGTGTAGTAACCATTTTAGAAAAGCAATAAGCCACTTGAGTCCGTAGGTTCTCTAGCTGTTCTAAAATCAGTGGAACCCACGGACTCTCGGGCCTTAAACAAAGATTATAAATGGAGAAGCAAGATATTTCATCAGGTGCCACTTCCGGGAACCCGGATCGCAGGGAGGCGGGGTCAACACAGGCTAAGTCTCGAACAGTAAAGCTGAGTCTAACAGTCGTGGTTGTTATTAGAAGCGGGCTGCTGAGCGTCTTGACAGAAGATGCTCCCCGAGTCGCTTCCTCGATTCGTCTCAAAGTCAAAACCTGAGACAAAGCCTGTTATACTAAAACATACGAACGCAAATCATGCTAACGTGGCAGGTGCCAGCCATTGCACAAAACTGGCTCTGACCAGATGGAAAAAAACTGTCCCGAACAGAACAACGCACTATCTCCTTCGGCCCATGTTATCACTGAGGCCTCAGATGTCGCCGAGCAACAGTATGACCCTCTTGGTGGCAAACAGACACCGGCCTTAAGTGTCCATAGCCTGGTCAGGCTTTTGGTATTAGACAAAGTTCTATACAATAGTATGAACCTGTGACCCTCTGACCTATTGGTCTAACACGGTTTCTACATTTATTTTGCAAAATTTCTTCAGCTATGAGGTTAATATACGGGGGCCGTATTAATATGCTTTTGTTTTTTTAACATGCATAAAACAGCGGTTTATACACAATGCGGCTAATACACAAGAAATTACTGTATGATCTTTTAGGGGCTACCATAGACTCGTGTGGCAAAAAATAAGACATGATAACAGCAGAGTGTATAGACACTGTCATGTCTTTGTACTTTTGGTGATTGGTCCCCGCAGCTAACAATAATGCTCTGCTAATATTGAATTATTGATTTAGCCGCTGGCCTCTGGATCAGCAACCAACCTGCCCCGTGGTATGACTGCACTTCACCCTCTGGGTCTACTGCTGTCTGACCGCACACGCTGAGTAAAGCTCACATCCTCCACGCTGTTCAGAGGAAGACGCTGCTGCAGACTTAACTCAGATACTCACCAAAGCTCTAAGGTACTTCAAAAAGCTGTTCATTCATTTCACAAGTAACTATGTCTGTGTTTATACATACACACAAACACACACACAAACACATACGTACAGATACATATACAGTACTGTACTTCTGGATTTTCTTCATGCACTTGATATGTTGATTGATAAGTGAGAGCATTGTTTCCAATGTGAAGTGTGTGTTCCAGTGTGTGTGTGTGTGTGTGTGCGTGTGCATCTGTGATTGATTATTTGCCATGCTTGTTTGTCAAAAGTTTACCTGGTGCAAGAGTCTCGTCATGACCAAGCTACTATTCATCTCATTCTTTCTGGCAGTACTTGTCATCAGTGAGTTCATAGAGTCCCATATTACATTTGTGTGTCTGTGCATATCTGTGTGTTTGTTTGTTTGTTTGTGTGTGTGTTTGTGCTTGTATGTGTGTGTGCATGCATATGCATGTGTTTGTGTGTTTGTGTGTGCATGCATATGCATGTGTGTGTGTGTGTGTACATGTCCAGTGCACGTCTTGTTCTACTGTCTCAATGTGTGAATCAGACAAAACTCCACACACACTATAGAGTATATGTTCTGTGTGCTCTCATCAGGTGTGGAGGCTAATTGGGCCTACGACACGATGAAAATATATAACGAGGCCATGGAGATGATTGGCAAGATAGTTGGTCGAGAGAAACTTGAAGCTGCATATAAGTATGATTTTCTACAAAACGTTCATAAATTATTTATCCACGTTAATCACCAGGGGCCGTATTCACAAAGAATTTTAAGGCTAAAAGTAGCTCCTAAGTGGCGAATTTAGGAGCAACTCCTAAAAATAATGGGCGTGTCACTCCTAACTTTAGGACTCCTATTTTTTTTCACTAAAAGTAATTCACGAAGCATTTTAGACCTAAAAGTAGCAATTTTGCATTGTAGGCATAAAAGGGATGCTATAACGCCACCAACAACAACCAAAACTACTTTTTGTCAACATGTAAATGAAATGTAACGTTTCATTGTGAATCAAATTAAAATGTTCTCCTGTTTGCAAACGTAGGCATATACTGACAGATTAATTTAATAATGTTGCAAAGATAGCCTAGCCTACTGCATCAATCCGTAGGCCTATGTTTCATTAGGCTACTAGGCTATTTGTTTTGTCTTACTCTTTATTCATTTAGGCTAGGCCTTTTTATTCAGTTATTCTTCCATCCTTCGCACTACTAGCGCACGCATTCTCAGACCTGTCACCTGTCACTCATCATCGTAAGGGAGGTGTTTGGAATCATTCCCGCGTTACAATCATCAGCCAATCAAGGTGGTCACTTCAGTCAAGCTTGTGCATGAGTAATGACGTCATCCATAGCAACGAAGACTCACTCTTAGTTTAAGAGTTGTCATTTTTCCTTACTAAGAGTAGGTCTGAAAGGCTTTGTGAATAACTTTTAAGAGAAAACTCCCAGCTAAAATCTTTTAGTGCGATTTAGGAGTACTCCTAGTGGTAAGATAAAAGGCTTTGTGAATACGGCCCCAGATGTTTATTCATTAGTGTTGCTTATCATAGGCTTCAAGATTGAACTATTTGTCTTATTTTGCTTTCCAGCACAGGTTTTGAAACAGGAGCACGTGTGACTGAGGCAACAGTTAACCTTGTTAGGGACGTCATCAGACACCTCTTTGAATGTAAGTGATATCATTCAGTCTATAAGTTAAGTAGGACATCCAAAGAACCCACCTCTTAAGGAATAATAAATGAGTGGGTGTATGAATGTTGTGTTTGACCTATATGCATGTACTATATGTATGTAAACTACCAGTCAAAATTTGGAGACACTTAGAAATGTCCATTCCACTCCATTATAGAGAGAATATCAGCTGAGATCATCAGCATTGTTTTTTTAAACAGGACAGCAGTTTTCAGATTACATTATGTGCTTACATAATTGCAAAAGGGTCCTCGACTGTAGAAAAAAATGGCTGATCTTTAATGCAATATCTACATTTCCCATTATCAGCAACCATTCATCCAATGTTGCAAAGGCACATTCTGTTTACTAAGAGGGTTAAGGCTGCCAGTCTTATGACATCATTTTCTATATTTTTGATATGTTGCTGAGTATAACATAAACAGCAAAGAAAAGTGATTGATAATGACTGACTGACTATTATTGTGTTACATGCTTCAAATGTAAAGCACTTTGAGCTGCATTCTGTGTATGAAAGGTGCTATACAAATAAAGCTTTATTATTATTATTATTATTATTATTACTAATCTGATATCACTTTAAAAGGCTAACTGAGAAAACATTGGAGAGCCCTTTTGTAATTATATAAGCACATAATGTAATCTGAAAACTGCTGCCCTGAGTAAAAAAACAATGCAAATGACCTCAGCTGGTATTCTGTCTATAGCCTAATGGAGTGGAATGGACATTTCTAAGTGTCGCCAAACTTTTGAACGGTAGTGTGTGTGTAACATAACATATATACATATATAAATACATAAATTCCCCCCAATTTCTTTTCAGAACTTTACTATCTGTGACCTATTCATTGATGTGGAACCAACCACATTGCTCATCATTAATCTGCTACAAAGCCCAGCTATTGTGAAGATGGAATACCCTGCCTCTGTATATCAAACAGACAAATTCTGTAAACATCTTTAACTACATAAAATACCTGAAAACATACCTTTTTATGAGAGCTTTTAGTTAAAGGAGAAATCCGGCAAGTTTTCACATAGATCTCCATTTGTCGAGGTCACCAAAACAATGAACACAATCTGTTTTACCTAGCTTGAGTTGCTACAGCCAGCAGGTAATGTAGCAAGGCAGCTGCAGCGCTACACTCTGGGGGCATGTACAGTACATGGTAGCTCATGCCTGGCTGCGTTAGCTGCCTTGAGCTAACTCGAGCTAGGTTAAACCGTTTGTTTTCTTTTTTTTTCATACCGACAGTACTCTGTGACCTCGAGAAATAGTGGTCATTGTGAAAACTCACCGGATTTCCTCTTTAAGTCACTTTTATGTTGTATTTCGTCACATTATTATGACTGCTGTGCTAGCGAAGCAAGAACCGTAGGGCCTAGGATGACTAACTTCAACCCATCCCATATCCACTCATTTGAGGTATAGCGCCACCCACTTAAAAATGAAAAAGCAAAAACGAGGCATTGCAATCACAGGCATCTCTGGCTGACATAAACAAACACACATAAAGACACACACACACACACACACAAAGTACACATGCACATGCACACACACGCACACACACATAAACACGCATACGCGCACGCACACACTCACACGGACACACACACACATAAACACACCCACACACCCACACATAGGCAAGCAGACACACAAACACACACGCACACACACACACACACACACACACACCATTACCCCCACATACACACTCACAAGCAAACACACACACACACAGAGAAGCACATATATACACAAAAACAAACGCACACTATGCACAAATTCATTTACATACACAAAAGTTGCAGTAGGGGCTGGAGTAGGAGATGGAGACAAATTGACAAGCGTGATTTATTTTTGCGGAGAGAATGTGCAGGACTGAGCGGCAGACATATTTTGTAACCGCTTTGCGGTACATGTAATTATAGTACCAAACATAGAAGCATCTGTCCTATTTGGTGAAGGGACACTAACAAAAATATGAATTTTGTCCACCTTCAAATGATAATGACTGTCTTGTGTTACACCTATAAATATGTAAATAAGTGTTTGCCCATTTAGGTCTTTCAGATAAAAATGTGTTGTTGCCTCAACATACCTGCTGTGCATGTAATTTATTTTCTTTCTAGAAATCGCAGCATGAAAAAAGGCATGTTTGGTTAGATTAGAATTAAATTCTGTCATGTAAGTAGTACATTTTGGCTGTCTCTTAAGCCAGCTGTTTAATACATTTTGTGTGTGCGGGTATTGATTTGACCCATACTGTATCTTACCCTTGTACTTTCCCTCAGACTGCCTTCGAGTTTCTTATCCAGAGAATACGGTTACTTCGCTCCTGTGCAAAGCCAAGTCGCATGCTCATTACGTTGTGATAGCATTGTTTTCGGACAAAAAGTTTATTACTCAGCCGTAAAGTCAGTTACGAGGTTATGACGCCAATCACACAATGTTGTATTTTTCCCAAAATAGAAAAGGCTCATATAAAGGCTTAAAACGCTTCAGATGTAATGTAACGTTATTGGATGTCAAAGTGACGCCAAAATGAATGGGGGTCAATGGAATGCTAGCTGGAAGTGGTCGACTTCTAGCCTCAAACCTGCCCATAGTAGCTACACCCTCCGAACGTTCGCCTGCCCCCTTGCTTATAATGGAACTGTTTCCATTATACTGTTAACCACTTGGTGAGTTGCACAGTTTTGAAAACGAATCCTAAGTAGTCAGAAAAGTCGAGAAAGGACCAATCGTCAAAATTTCGGTGTCCACCACTCTAGTTCATCCAAAACAAACCAGAGAAGTGCTAAATACAGGAATTATCCTTTAACTTTGGGGAGTGGAGATTTGTTGTTCTCCTTTAAGTGAAACCATAATGCTCTGCTAATATTGATTTGCCTGCTGGCCTGTGGATCAGCGACCAACCTGCCCCGTGGTATGACTGCACTTCACCCTCTGGGTCTACTGCTGTCTGACCGCACACGCTGAGTAAAGCTGACATCCTCCAGGCTGTTCAGAGGAAGACGCTGGTTTAGACTTAACTCAGATACTCACCAAAGTTCTAAGGTACTTCAAAAAGTTGTTCAGTCATTACACACACACACACACACACACACACACACACACAGATGCATATACGGTACTGTACTTCTCTTCTGGATTTTCAGACATTCTCCATATGCACTTGTTGATTGATAAGTGAGAGCATTGTGTGTGTGTGTGTGTGTGTGTGTGTGTGTGTGTGTGTGATTATTTGCCATGCTTGTTTGTCAAAAGTTTACCTGGTGCAGGAGTCTCGTCATGACCAAGCTACTATTCATCTCATTCTTCTTGTCATCAGTTCAGCTCTAGTCCCATATTACATGTGTGTGTCTGTGCGGATCTGTTTATTTGTTTGTGTGTGTGTGTGTGTGTGTGTGTGTGTGTGTGTGTGTGTGTGTGTGTGTGCGTGCATATGAATGTGTGTGTGACTGCGTGTCTTTGATTTTGTGTGTGTGTGTGTGTTGCAAAGAGAGAAAGAGAGAGAAACCAGGGCACATGCCTTGTTCTACTGTCTCAATTTGTGAATCGGACAAAACTCCATACACACTATATACAGTATGTTCTGTGTTCTCTGATCAGGTGTGGAGGCCTTCCGTATCCCAGGGCTTGCTGATTGGGTCTTTAACACGCTATTGATATATAACGAGGCCATGGAGATGATTGGCAAGATAGTTGATCGAAAGAAACTTGAAGCTGCATTTAGGTATGATTTTCTCCAAAACGTTCATAAATTATTTATCCACGTTTATCACCAGATGTTTATTCCTCAGTGTCTCAGTGTCTTCTTCTTTACAGTTTTTTACGATTGTTTACACACTAAAAAAAATGTCCACACAATTTGCAAAATTCTACTCCAAGGAGCAAAACACCTCTACAGATTTGAACAACATTACACACGTCTGCTTCACCCTTTTTGCAAAACATTACACACAGTGATTTGTAAAACTCTACACACATTTTCATACCTTAGACACAGATAAGGACTGTGAGGTTACTTGTCATTACAAAGCCCCGGATTGTCAATGACCATATGAACAAATTGGATAATCACATCCACCAGTTGTGGAAGCACACATGTGCTTATTTGAAAATGCAGCACTCAGATGTGCTATAAAAGGCAGCAGGTGAGTTCACCTGTCTTCAACAAAAATGGAAGGAGCTAGAAGAAGAAGAGTGAGAATGAGAGGGGGAGCTCAAAGAGGAGATGAAGGAGGTAGAGGAAGAGGCCCAGGTAGAGGAAGAGGAGAAGAAGGAGGTAGAGGAAGAGGCAGATGGAAAGATGATTAATAGTTACAGTATTCTTGTTGCTTAGTTTTTCATCAGAGTCAAAGTGTATGTACTTCCTGCAGTAATTTTTATTTGTTTACAGATTTTATTTGTTTCATTGATTTCATTGTTGGTTGATTACTGTAACTGATTATGGTAAGAAATACTGTAAGTATTGAAATAAATACTTGAAATATTCAGTCTACAGCATCAGTGTTGTGCAGTGGTTGGTAAGTTTATAGTAGCCCTATTTGTGTACATTCTCCCTATATCTCAAACTAATCATAAAGAATGTTGTGGGTTTGTCACTATTTTCTTTTTTTGTATAAATTGTCCCTTACATAACAATCTCTGGCCAAAAATCTAGCACATGCTATTTCCTAAAATTAGTTTTTTTTACAAATGTGTTTTTTATTTATCACAGCAGTGTGGAACTGGCTGCAATAGTGTCTGATCATTGAGGACTGTGTTGGTTAAATGAAAACTAATAGGATTTTCACAAATATGTGTATAAGTTTTAAATGAAGTGTGTATCTTTTGACTGAAGTGTGTCATTTTGCAAACAATCTAGGAATTATGCAAATTGAGTGTGGTGTTTGGATAATTGTGATTATATTTTTTTTAAAAAGAACCTGGTTTTCAAAATTGTGTGTAAACAATTAAAAAAACTGTAATAGCATAGTTTGATGCTGGAATGAAAAGTATATAAATTATATGAAAAGTATTCAAATAATTTCTGTTGGTAGTAAAATGAGATGTTCTTCCTGTTCAGAGTCTTTCAGGCTTTTGAACTATTTGTCTTATTTTGCTTTCCAGCATAGCCTATGAAACAGGAGCAGGTGTGATTGAGGTAATTGAGGTAACAGGTAACCTTGTGATGGACGTCAACAGACATCTCTTTAAATGTAAGTTTGATATCATTCAGTCTATAAGTTAAATAGGAAATTTGTTTGTTATTTAGACCTATATGCATGTATGTATGTATGTGTAACATGATACATACATATGTCTTGATGAGAAATATATTTTTCCCCCTATTTCATTTCAGAACTTTACTGTCTGTGACTTCTTCATTGAAGTGGAACCAACCACATTGCATTGCTCATCATCAATCTGTTAAAAAAAAAAACCCAGCTATTGTGAAGACACTAAACTAAGAGCAAAAAGATTTTCTTTCTTCACTTTTATTACACTTATATTAAATGAAACGTTGTTATGGATGGTAAAGGGCTTCTTACTCTGGAAATGTTTCATCTGACTTTCAATCCCACAAAAGATTTTACATGGAATTATGAAGAATTACATTGAATTAAAGTTATATTGAAGGCAATTAGGTTGGTCTTGTACAGCACCAAAGTTTTAAATAGTTTGAATCATTACGGTGTTGCACTAACAATGAATCATGTGTAAACTGAGATTTTGTCTGAACTGTGACAAAAGCAGCTCCTAGTGGTCATATGTTGTAAATATGTTTTGCACTTTGCATGTCTGCTTGAACTTTTTCCTGAATAATATATCTGCCTATATATATTTGATATGACTATATGATTATAAACTCAAAATGTTAAAGCAATGCTTATTAATGTCATTGTAAGTCACTTTAGACTAAATTTAGCGTCTGCTAAATACTATAAATAAAACTATACGTGTCAAAAAAGCATTGTTTATTGATAGAAAGCTATTTAGTATAATTGAAATTGTTGTGGATGTGCCCTGATATTCCTGTCTACCTGTTGATCTGCCAATGCTGCACATAAAAATGATACTTTGATCTTCACAAAACATTGATTGCAATGAATGACAAATTAATTATGCTTGAACCAAGACCAAGAGTTTGCACTGGTAAAACAAATTAAGCCATCAGAACAACAAGCACAGATGACACGCGTCAACCTCTCAGCGGTGAACCCAGATCACAGACATAAGGCCGATGATTTTCCTATGTTTTTTTTTACCAGGACAGGTTATTATTATACTGACGTTGTGCTACATCTCTCTCCCGAGTGAGTTTGATTTGATATGGTGCCACAGACCCCTGCAGTTCAGAGGGGAGCGGGTTCAAAAGCTTTGATTGGATGCCATCATCAGGTGAATGACATGTCTGCAGCTTTCAATATTTGCTTATCTCACCAAGACCATACAGACACATAGTCATGACTAGGAGAGACTAGGAGGGAAATTCACACAGTGTTCTCACAGGAAGCGTCTTTGAAAGATCTGTGCAAGACAGCAGGTACTGTAAGTGTCAATGTATACTTCTTTAATTCTAAAGTGGGTGGGGAGAAGGTGGTCAGATTGTGTTGAGTAAGAGGGTTCATATTCATTCATGACTGCTTTGTTGAGGCTCTGGGTCATTTAACGGTTTTCCTTGTTTCTCTCTCTCTCTCTCTCTATCTCTATCTCTCTCTCTCTCTCTCTCTCTCTCTGTGTCTGTGATATGTTTGTGAGTATGAAGGTTGTCCTCTCTGTCGATATGAAGAAGTTTTTGGTCATTGTGATCATCACAGCTTTTGCACTAGGTAAGAACTGTGTATGTGTAAGCCTAATGGGAAAGAAAAATCTGCATGTTTTTGCGAAATCATTGTAAATTGCTGGGCTCTGATTTTGTGTGTGTGTGTGTGTGTGTGTGTGTGTGTGTGTGTGTGTGTGTGTGTGTGTGTGTGTGTGTGTGTGCTCAAGAGAGATATTGTGCACTTGACTTGCTCCATTATTGCATGTGTCTGGTAAAGAGAGCAAAGATCAGAGTGTCCTAGCTCTGGTTCAGATATTTGAAACACAACCAACCCCTTTCAATCCATGAGTATAGCGGAGAGTGCTGGAGTGGTTAGATTGCTGAGAAAACGAGTAGGCTAAGTCACTCATCTGACCTTCTCTGTGCCTGTTGGCAGGCGTGGGGAGTCTCCCCATCACGGGTTCCTCAGACTCAGACTCAGAGGAGGCGTTGGTGGATCCTGTCGGAGCCGCTATCAGCCGACCTTTCTACGACCTTTGGGACCGCACTCTGGACCGGACGGCCGAATCCCTCAGTAAAAAACTGCAGCAGTCTATGGAGTGAGAAACCGATCATTTAAGATACCTCCGGTGCAGGGAACAACCTGACCTCAGGCTCTGTTGTCCCCTCAAGACCTACATTCTCATATAGATATAGATAGATAAGTGTCTAGTTTTTGAGGGGTAAAAAGTCTATGGGGGCAATCAGCAATGCTTAGTCTACGCTTTAATAAACCCTCACGTAATCCTGTAATAAAACTTTGCTCTTGATTGATACAAGTAGGGAAGGAGGAAGTGGCAAGTGGCACATTGCCGCCCCCATCCCCCTCCCCCTCGCATGCCGTGTTGATGACGCAATTCTCGTCACGCGCCGCGTGCATGGGACACAGACACAAGACTATATTCGGGCCTTTAGACACTCTTCCACCACAGCTGAATTGGTTTTGTGTTCTTCTCGCCTTCTTGTTGCTTTTTAAATGAGTGTGGTGTTGTTGTGTGTTCTGTACCCTACAGATCCATGTTCAGCACTCTGAGCTCCGCTTTCCTGTCTGCCATCATGGAACCTGTGGCCACCCCACCTCCAGTCCTGTGACGATGCAAAAACGGCAGAGCCCCTTGATTGAATGGACATAGGCGAATAAAACCTGATTCTGAATGCTACTTTTGCTTCATTCAAATGGAATGCTACTTTTGCCTCTTTAAAACGGTTGCAAAGAGGCACACACCAATACTATAATTAATGCACCAATAATTATTGATTAGATTCAGATAATTAAAAAAAAACAATCACATTAAAACATAGTCATTCACTAGCCTGACGTTGTCATACTCAAATTCTAGTCAGAATATGAGTCTGATACTGCTCCATTGGGACGTAATTATGGGTCGTGTTTCAACCGATACAGGGGGGGAATGCCTCTGCACTCAATTGGATAGACCTAACCAATCAGAGCAACAAAATAGCTTACCATGAGGTGTAGGGAAAAAAACACACGAACCATCCTTCTTCTCCTATATCCCCTCCGTTTTTAAAAATAATTCTGTTGAACAGAATCCCCTCTCTCCTTGACTGGCATCCGACTGTAAACATTGTCATCACACATGTGGGAACGAATGACGTCATGGACAGAAATTCCATCAGACTCCAAGCAGAGCTCGAGTATCTATGCTGCACTATTGAAAGCTTGGGGAAACGTTGTATCATGTCTGGCCCTATTCCGTTCAATTCTAGAGAGTCTGAACGCTTTAGCAGACTTTACAGTCTTCATAATTGGCTCAAGAACTTTTGCCATGCTGCTGGACATGACTTTATCTCAAACTTTGATATTTTCTGGACTAATCCCAGTTTGTACAGGGCGGATGGTGTACATCCAAACAAAAAAGGAACTCAACAGTTAACCATCAACTTTATTCAGTTCATAGCCTTTAGCACACTCTGACATACATTGTCATATGCACATGCCAAGCTTTGTGGGTCCTGCTTCTGTATGCTCTCATGGCCATGAGATGACAAAGCCTACCTCTTTTCATTTTGGCTCTAGGCCTACTGAACTGTACAACTCCAATTCCACATCCCCCCTTCAGATGGCACTCTTTAATGTTAGATCTCTTTCAAATAAACATTTGTAGTTACTTCTCATAAGCTAAATGGTATCTTCCTCACTGAAACCTGGCTGGATTCTACAGGCAGTAAGGAACTTATTGAAGTATCTCCACCTGATTTCTCCTTTTCACACTGTTCTAGAGTTAATAAGAAAGGTGGTGGTGTTGCGGCTATCTTTTCTAACATGTTATCATGTAAGAATATCTCTCTTGGTACCTACTCTACTTTTGAGTACTTAGCTCTTGAAATGAGATCTTCACATTCAAATTCCTGTATAATGATCACTGTTTACCACCCACCACAGCTTAAAACAGGCTTCATATCTGACTTTGGTGAGTTTTTGTCTAACATTACAGTAAAGTATGATTTTATTCTTATATCAGGTGATTTTAATATTCATGTTGATATTACCACAGATTGCTATGCTGGTCAGTTTACTGACTTATTGTCAATGTTTGAGTTTGTCCAACACATTTCTGTACCTACTCACAATCAAGGTCACAAGATCTTGTCATCTCTAAAGGTCTTGACATTACCATTGTAGGTACCCTAGATGTTGGTATCTCAGATCACCACTGTATATTTTTTAATGTTGCTTGGATTACTAAGACTACTCAAGATTCAAAAATAATTACAAGACGCAACATTCGGGAAAACACAGTTGACAAGTTTATTACTGCTTACACCAACACTAGGCCACTCTTGGACCTGAGCCCTGCCCTTAATTTTAATTCTAATTCTTATCCTGACTTTTCTATTAATTCTGTCTCTGACTTGAATTCACCCTATTCTTGCTGCAACAAGTTAGTTGAGTACTTCAACTCGTCTTTAACAAATAGTATGGATAATATTGCACCAATGAGAATCAGGTCTACTTCTAGCAAACGCAAAGCACCCTGGAGGAATGCTGAGAGGGTTAAAGCATTAAAAAGAACTTGCCGCAAAGCCCAAAGCAAATGGTGTAAAACCAAATTGCAGGCTGACTTCATTCATTTCTAGAACCAGCTGTGTCAATATAATAAAGAAATGAAAATGTCCCGACAGCAGTACTTCTCTCACCTCATTGCGGAACATTCGAACAACTCAAAAATATTATTTAATACCATTGATAGGCTTGTCAATCCCCCTCGAATGATTCCTTCAGAACTCCGCTCGCATGAAAAGTGTAATGAATTTGCAACTTATTTTAATGAAAAAATCACAACTATTAGGGATAATATAACATCTGTTGATTTTAGCAATACATCTCCCAGTGAATTAAGGCCCACTGGCACTCTGTGCAGTTTTACTCCTATATACCTGAGTGAGCTGGAAGAAACTGTAGAACAACTTAGTTCAGCTACTTGTGCTCTTGACCCCGTACCAACTACGCTTTTTAAAAAGGTCTTCAGCTGCATGGCTGCTGACATCCTAGGTATTGTTAACACCTCACTACAGTCTGGAATCTTCCCCAGCAGTCTAAAGCATGCTATTGTTACCCCACTACTGAAAAAAACTAACCTGGATCCTTCTGTCTGTGAAAGCTATAGGCCAATCTCAAACTTACCATTTTTAGGCAAAATACTTGAGAAGGTTGCATATAAACAACTTCTCAGGTTTCTGTCTCTAAACAATCTTTTCGACATCTATCAGTCAGGTTTTAGGTCGAACCACAGCACAGAAACAGCTCTCGTCAGAGTTGTTAATGATCTTAAAATCGCCACAGACAATCACCAAGTTTCAGTTCTAGTCCTCTTAGACCTCAGTGCAGCGTTTGATACTGTTGATCATGTTATCCTTTTACATCGTCTTGAACATTTGGTTGGTCTTAAAGGTGCAGTTCTTAATTGGATCGCATCCTATCTAAATGAGAGGACATTCTCTGTCTCTATTGAAAACTTTTCTTCCAATATCATTAATATTTTATATGGGGTACCTCAGGGATCAATTCTTGGTCCTCTGCTCTTTAATTTATATATGCTTCCACTTGGGTCTATCATTCAGCAGTACAACATCTCCTATCACTCATATGCTGATGATACACGATTATACATTTCTATTTCCTCAGATGATCCTAGCCCTTTAAATGATCTTACCCAATGTATCTCGGATATCAAAACTTGGATGGCCCAGAACTTTTTAAAACTCAACGACAATAAGACTGAGATCTTATTAGTCGGCCCTAAGGCCCTGAGACAAAAGTTTCATCCTCTGTTAACCTCCCTGTCAGTAAATTCTCGTGAGGATGTCAGAAATCTAGGGGTAACTTTAAATGCTGAACTCAACTTCCAGAAGCATATCTCAAGCATCTCAAAGACTGCCTTTTACTACCTTAGAGTCATTTCTAAAGTTAGATGCCTCCTTTCTCAACATGACTCCAGAAAAATTAGTACATGCTTTCATCTCAAGTCGATTAGACTACTGTAATGCTCTTTTTGCTGGACTAACAAAGCAAACACTATACAAACTCCAGCTAATTCAAAATGCAGCTGCCAGAGTACTAACTGGAATGAGAAGATATGATCACATATCGCCAGTACTAAAATCACTACACTGGCTCCCAGTAAAACAAAGAATTGATTTTAAAATACTTCTTATTGTTTTTAAATCATTGAATGGCTTAGCCCCATCATATATCTCTGATATGTTAACTGCATATACTCCAGCCAGATGCCTACGGTCCTCAAGCAAAGGTCTCCTCTTAATCCCGAGAATAAATACTAGTTCCGCTCATGGTGCTTTTAGTCACTATGCCCCTCCACTCTGGAACTCCCTACCTTCTGAACTGAGATCTTCTCAATCAGTGAATTCTTTTAAAAACAGACTGAAAACATATTTATTTGCCTCAGCTTTTGGTTAAAATGTAAGGTCTTTCCAAGTTGGTGTGGCGACTTTCATTTTTATTATTTTTATCAGAAACTTTTATTTCTATTACCATTTTAACTTTTTATTTTTATTTTATTTTACTATCAATGTGTTTTAAATGTCTATTTAATAATGTTTTTCTAAAAGCGCATTGAGTCTGTGTATGCCATATGAAATGTGCTATATAAATAAACTTGAATTGAATTGAATTGAACAATGATATGCTACAAACATGTTAAACAGCTGGGAAAGGCTGTCGCAAATCCCTCGAACAGGTGGTCAATCAGAGATTTCAAACAAACGAGGGAACATGTCACAATGCAACAGCGCTGTTTTCCCTTAATGAAAGTGAAACCACCAGTTTTCCCACATCTCAACTTTGGCCAAAGTTTTTAGAAATAATCGTTTTCAGTGATACAAACTCATTAAATAATATGACTTTTCCATATGGGGTCTTAAAAGCCATGTATCCTTCTAGCCACAGCGTTTTTGTTTCAAACATAAGCCTAATCTAAGCATGCTCCGATGACGTGATAGACCAGGCGCTGTTGCTCACCTGTCCATCATCGTAAAGCCTGATTTGATTGGTCCGCCCGATTTAGGGCGAGCATACTTCCACCACAATGGAGCAATGCCAGACCGAACTTCCCGTGGGGCGGGACTAAGTTCGGAATGGCACCCAGGCTAGTCATTCACTTAAGTGATGCTACTTTCTAGATGTTACACGTGTGACTGTGGCATGGCCTTGGAGCTTGATCTTGGAGCTCAACACCCAAGGCAGTTTCATAACTGCTCTGATCTCCAAATCACCAAGGAAACATAATGGGTGTGTAGGGCTTCTAAAACAGATTGATTTCTTTCTTTTCATTGATTGATTTCACTGTCTGCCCTATGACATTAAAAAATCTTTACACCAACATCTTGCATAAACTTTCCCTCCAAGATTTTCCATTACTTTGTATCTCAGCTATCTTAGTTGGCACGTCAGAGATTAAAAATACATAAAAACAAACAGTGTCTTTGATAAACACAAGGCCAGGACATTGTATATTATTTACTTTCCCCAGGCTTCTATAGGCTATCTATACCAACATGAACCAGGCAGCTATAGAACCAAGCAAAAAAGATTACCTTCTCACAAACCATGATCTAACCCTGTGCCATTTAACATATATTATTATTATATTATAGCTGTATTGAACTAAAAGCGTTGCACATACAGTAGTGTAGTGAATTAGTCGATGTAAACATTCTTTTCTAGATGGGGTGAAGGTTCCGGAGACACCTGCAGCTTTCCCACATGATAAAGCTTGACAAAGTTGTAGTCTGGCAGGAGGTATAAAATGGAGGAGACATGCCATACAGCGAACAGCTTTATACCGGCTTGGACATGAAGACCCTGATTTTGTTGGCTTTGCTCGGAGTGGCTTGTAAGTAAACCGCAGAGAAGTGGCACACAGGGAGTTCAATGAATGTGGTCATATTGACCTAGGTGCTGCTGGGTAGAATGTTTCCTCTAATTCTTCACCACTGTGTCACCTATGAGTTAGAAGCTTCAACAATGTACCTTGATATAATGGTCACTGTGTATGGAACTATGGAAGTAAGTACAGGTGCATCTAAAAAAAGTTAAAAATTAAAAAAAAAAAAAAATTAAAGGCTCAGGAAAGCATTGCCGGTAGCCTACTTTGACTTAATTAGCTGATTATGAGCTCTTCTCAGGACATTTCTGTATTATAAATTCAAGTTTATGAAATTAGACACTGGAGTTTAATTTACATGAGCTGTAAACTGTAATCATTAAGATTCTAAATTATATGAAAGTTTCACTTTTTGAAATACATTCTGGGAAAAACAATAACTTTTCCATAATCTTCTATTTTTTGGAGATTCACCTGTAAATAAATAATTCATTTGAACTATTAGCTGACACCGGAAATTATGTAGCCTTGATTTAACAGGTGCAAATGAATTACACAGACAGCTGTTATGTGCATGGGTTGTAATTGCACACTGCCATTTGGGTTTCTCTCTATTTCCTTGTGTGATGTTCTTTTTGTGTTGACACCTTATTGCATCTTGTGTGCTGCAGTAAAATCCATCTATCTATAATACATATGTTGATGTTGTTGTTGTTCTGGTTGGGTCGTGTCTACAGGGGCCTCCGATGAGAAGGTGGTGGGAGGTTATGAGTGCCCCAAGCACTCTGCTCCCTACCAGGTCTCCCTGAGCGACGGCTATTTCCACTTCTGCGGTGGCTCCCTCATCTCCAGCCAGTGGGTCGTGTCTGCTGCCCACTGCTACAACTCGTGAGTGGCACACCACTACCAACCGCTTCGCCGCAAACAGGGAGTCTCTCTGTAGCTTTTCAACACAGGATCCACCTAACTAGGGTGTCAGAATCCACCAACAGTTTTTTGACTTTGACATAACGTCAATTCCAAAATCATTTTGATGGCACATAACCTGATAACATGACAAATGGCAATTCTGCCATTGTCTGAGCTAGCCTGGCTAGCGCCACCACTTCTCAATGAGACGTGGTCTGGGAACCAAACGTTAATTTTCTCGTATTTGAAAAAAATGCCCAGATCCGTTTATTGGGTGCCACGGATGTCTATCAAATGCGTCTGTGCATAGCTCATCATCGTCTTGCTTTCCCCCCCTGTTCTGTGATTGGTTCCCTATCTCAGGCAAAAATTTGCTCCATGGTCTCCAGGCTGCCTTAGCAGCGTGAATCAAATCGCGCGCAAGGCAGCATGGGAACACCCAGGCTATGTCTGAGCAGCCCTCTGTAGGCGATTACCGACCTCGCAACTTACTAGTTTCGGGTAGGAAACTGCATGTAGCCAATTTTTGATTAAAGGCTTTTTTATATTTATCAGGAGTGCCTCATCTGGGAAACTAACTACACACTTGCTTATGGAACAGATGCTGATCTATAGATATTACTATTGGGGGAAATGAAGATATTCTCAGATAATAGATAAAGCAAAATGTTAAAATTACCCAAAATATTAATGGGAAAGTACAAGGAATGTCAGCTTTGTTTTTTACGAAATGTCCATCAAACAGTCAGCAGTCTTACAGAAACTAGTCAAAGTGTTTTCAGTTAGGCTTACACTAGAGAGGCAATGGTAAATTGAAAACAAAAATCCATTTATGACCCATTTATGAAAAATGTTTTTAGATTTATGGTTAATTGCATAAATTCAGTATACAAATATAAAATAGAGGAACTACTACCAGCCAACTACTGCTAAATGTAGTTAGGCTACACTACTGTAGTTTAACGGCATGTTAAGCAGTCATGTTAGCATCGTTAGCATTAGCATCATGTTAACTCAGACTCTTGCTAAGTCCAGTTCCTCTCGTCCCTCTGTAGCCGCATCACTGTGCGTCTGGGTGAGCACAGCCTCAACTCCAACGATGGCCCCGAGCAGCACATCAGCGCTGGCAAGATCATCAAGCACCCCTACTACAACGACAACAACCTGGACAACGACATCATGCTCATCAAGTTGAGCCACCCTGCTACGCTCAACAGCTACGTCCAGACCGTGTCCCTGCCCAGCAGGTGCCCCGTGGCCGATGAGCCCTGCATGGTGTCCGGATGGGGAAACACCGCCACTGGTGGCCAAAGTGGGTATTTGTCCTGGACATTGTGAAGATGTGTGAAAGTGTGTGTACAGTACGTGTGTCTGTGTCAGTGGTGTAGTCTATGTGATACGCAGGACAACAGTGTACCCACTTAAAAAGTATCACTATCTCAGTATACTCACTAAAAATAGGCAAGGATACGTATTAACATTTGGGGTTGATCACATACACACTACAGCTAACAAGACTACATCACAGTATACCCACTACAGCTACACCACTGATCTGTGTGTTGTTTTACTATAGACATGGGCACCAAACGCCCTACTAAGATTGTGTGTTTGAGAGAGAGTGTATGTGTGTGTGTGTATCTCAGTATTACATGTGTATCTTGCATTTAGATTCCATACATGAAATGTAGGTTGTATTAATTACTTTGTGGTCACTACATTTTTGCAGTCTTTTGCAGGGACTCATTGGAATGACTCTAGCAGAGCAAACTTGAATTGTGCAATACGATGTACACTCAAGTGTGTTTTCTCTTTATCAGCTATCATGCCTGACCGTCTGCAGTGCCTTAGGCAGCCTATGATCGACGACCGCATATGCAAGAACGCCTACCCCCACCTGATGACAGAGAACATGCTCTGCTCCGGCTTCATGCATGGAGGAGCCAGCAGCTGCCAGGTCAGAGCCATGACATCATAATCATAACCCCCAGCGATTATGACATCATAATCACAGTTAACCGCAAGCATGACATCATAATCACAATTGACAGTTATTGTAACATCATAAAAATGGGAAGCTGCTGAATGCATGTCATAATTATATCCCCTGGAATCATGATATCAGTCAGGCTTGAATTTCCCCTGGGGATCAATATCTATCTATCTATCTATCTATCTATCTATCTATTGATGACCCCTGTAAGTATTTTATCATAATTGCAGGTCACCCAGGAATTATTACATCAAAAACAAAAATCACCACTTGACTCCTTATATTATAATTCATTAATCACACAATCTGGAATCTGGTGACATCACTATCATTTCTTCACACACCTTGAAACATCAATAAATAATCACGCTTTACTTATTCAAGACAGTCCAAGTTCAGAGGAGCTGTCGGAAATCAAACAGCAAAATCTACTGTAAAGAGAACTGAAAGCCCAAGCAGCTGAATGACTTATTAAAGTGTGTGTATGTGTTGTGTGTGTTTGTGTGTGCATTGCCCGCTTGTGTGTGTTTGTGTTGTATGTATGCACTGACTGCTTGTGTGTGTGTCTGTGTTGCTTATACACCTGTGTGTGCGTCTGTGTGTGTGTGTGTGTCTATGTATGTATGTGTTGTGTGCGTATGCACTGACTGCTTGTGTGTGTGTCTGTGTTGCTTGTGCATCTATGTGTGTATCTGTGTTGCTTGTGCATGTGTGTGTGTGTGTGTCTGTGTGTTCACTTGATACAGGGTGACTCTGGTGGACCTCTGGTGTGCGGTGGCCAGCTGCAGGGTGTGGTCTCCTGGGGCTACGAGTGTGCTCAGCAGGGCCACCCCAGTGTCTACGCCCGCGTGTGCCGCTACAACAGCTGGATCCAGAGCGTCATGAGCAGCAACTAAACACCCATACAGTACACCCCTCTGCTCCAATGGGACTATAGACCCTTTCAAGAGAGTTCCATTATCAGCATCATAGTTGGCCCCACAAGACTTCCTTTTTAACATTCCATATGTTATCTTAATACAGAGGAAGTAGATTGGGACCCAAGTAGAACGTTCAAGCATTGTTTTTGTTTTTATTGTTGAAAGGGTCTATACTGTCACAATAGACTCTGTAGCCAATAAAGACAACTGGCGACTGACATGGCTTTCAACAGAGATTTCATTCAATAAACACACAAACCAAACCATCAAAAAATGCAATGATATGGCAATATAGCCTTCAAGTATTATCGGCATAGCATAGTCTTTATGGCAAGATTTATTGATTTTTGACTACTGGTGTTTTTGCAGAGAATTGATTAGCATTGCTTCTTTGGCATTTTTCTTAGCATTTTGCATACTCAAAACCATAACACTGTATGACCAGAACATCATATTACTGATCTTACTTGTGTAGTGTGTGTCTATTTGGCTGTGTTATATTTTCCATGAACTATAAGCTCTTCTACATGCTAAATTCCATACCAGTTGCATCACTCATGCACATCTGAATTGAGGAGGTCAACGGGGTTAGTTCCACGATTCCGCCCCTTTTGGAGGCATCACTGTTTTTTGCTTGCAGCTGCAACCTGTGGTCATACAAGCACAGAAATTCAATCTTACATAAAATGATGAGGCCAAAGCACAATGAAATACAAGGGCGTAACTTTGAGTTAAACATTTGGGGGGTTAGGGACACGTCTTCATGTTCTATAACAGTTCATATTTATAGTTATTGGGGGGTTGTATTGGCTGGCTTTAATGGCTTTTTTTGGGGGGGGGAGGGGTTAAGTTACATTAACGTTGAACTTTCAATAACATTGAAATTTAGAACAATATGCCTAGCAATAGCGTTCATTTGAGTATTACAGTGTGATTACAAGGGTGTAAAAGCATTACCTGTCCAGCAATTCTGTCCAAATCTCTTTGACCCTGAGGAGTAAGTCTGCGGCCCCTGTAGAAGAGGAGATGTCAAACTCTGACTTAATCCAAGGTCTGCCATGTACTAACTCACAGCATAGCAGCTTACAACATCCCACCAGAAGGATAAACTCAAGCACCACTTAATTAGTGTAGACAAAAATGGGATCCAAGTTGCTGCAGATACTGTAAATTGGAGCATTGGTCACTGATAAAACGGACTGACAAGGGGCTGATGATCAGAGAACCCGGCTTCAGAAAGTAAAAGTCTCATGTATTGGTCCTACCTGTGCATCTCAAACAGGTAATTTGACTAATTACCTCATCTGCCTGGCTGAAGAGTTGAGCTAAAGAGAATCTGGTTTAGTAAATGGTTGGAAAATGTGGTAGGACTTTTACGTCCTGAAGCCGGGTTTCTCATCTCTGATGATGATGTAGACTACTTTAGCTGGTTCTACCTACCAAAGTCCTTTTAGGCAAGTCCCCCCACTCGGCGGACATCTTGCAACGCACTTTGGGCAGTTATCAGGCAGCTATTTTCCTATATAAGTGGATGGGGAGGCATACAGGAAGTGACAGGATATGTGTAGAGACTACTGCCATATTGGTGTTATGAACTAACCCCATGCATTTCTATGGAGGATTTTTTGAGTGCTGTCTCTCCTCATTAGAACGTCTCTGGTTCTACACCTTACCCGTTGGGGTCCTTCTCCACCATCTTGAGGCCCTCCAGCGCTTGCAGCACTTTGCGTGCCACGTTCCGTGAGCCCACACTGAAATGGGATGGGCACACTCCATTTCTGTGCCGACCGCCGTAGATTTTGATCATGGCACCAACTCCGACACCCCCTCTGAGGTACAAGTGGCGTGCTGTGGATGCTACAGTATGGTTCAGATATTGGCAATGGTGATAAGCACAGAGGTGCTACAAGCCTCGACATAAAAAATAAAAACAATTGTATACTGTTGTATACAATAATACCTAGGCTCTAGGCTCAGACCAATTAGTGAAATAAACCTACAGCAGCTCTCCCTGACTTGTCATTTTAGAGCTAGTTTCAATCACCTGGGATAAGTTCTCTTACCTGCTCTAATGTAGAACCAGTTTTCGTCACAGGGTGCCAGCTCCTTGTGTTTTGCCAGCTTCACTGTGTCTACCCATTCTGGAACTTTCAGTTTGCCCGACCTGAAACAGGATGGGATGTCCTTAAGTGACTCATTTGAAACCATGTTTTGAAACCGTCTATGCGCCATCAACACAAAATAGCCATTAAAAATGACTAGTTCTTCACACTAGAGAGGCACACAGCTTTGCTACATAAGTTGATCTTACTTTTTGAGGAAAGCAGAAAGTGCCCGCACAAAGTCCTGCTGGTTGACGTCTTTCACTGTAACACCCGGCATCTGCAGGAAATATATTAATTTGTATTTCGCAGAGAAATGGCGGATTCAATGACCAGGGTGAGTAGAATCAACTCTATCCTAGCTGTCACTTACAGAATAACAGATTTCTGGTGCCACGCACTGACGTAGCCTACCGTTTAGTTCTACCAGAATGGTCCGATTATGCTACACTATAAATGTAGGCTGCAAAATTAAGCATGGGCTAATTTAGCATAATTCCACTGTTATTTTCGTCAATATAGCAATGAGGTTGTTATTGTAGATACATATTTATAAATGTCGCGCCTTCAGAATTGAAACAACGATAGGCTATATCTGCAACATTGTCTAAACCAACAAATAGCTGACAGCGCTTAAGATGCAGTTACGGCTCTGTTGTACGGTCTACATGTGAATTCCATGGGGCAATTATTGAGTTTAAATCAGTTTAAAATCAAAACCATTTTACCTTAGCCTACTCAGCCTCCCGCAGCGCTAGTGATGCTGAAATATGCTGAAGAGGCGAGAGTTGGCGAGACTAGCCTACATTACAGCAGGGGGAGTGCAGTCGACTGGCCCTGAACAACCTAGCCTAAGCATGGATTTCACTGCTCTCATTTAGGCTAAATTAGACACACAATGCAAGCTATAAACGGCAGTAACATTCAGTCTGCTGCAGTACCCATGATGTGGCCCAGGGCAGGTAGGCTAAATAAAAAGAGACATTAAATTTGGCCATATTGTTCAATCCATACTGGACTGCTGCTTAGATAAGATCACTGATTAAATTAAAAAATGCTAAGTTTCACAGTGCACTGCGATTAAATAAATCTATATTCATGTAGGCCTATGCCTATTTATATTTAATAGGCCTATTGGTGCACTCTCACTGTATGACCTTGTCTTGATAGCCTAGCCAACTTCAAATAATTGCATTGCAAAATGGACTGGAGTAGGGTGGATTGAGTACAGTTGTGACACTTTTTGCTTACACAAAATCAAACAAAAAATAGATACTGAAAAGAAATGATTTCCCAAATGACATTCCACATGCCATTTCCTTACAGTA